>NC_056750.1:407781927-407824427 GCF_019279795.1 Protopterus annectens | reverse complement strand
GAAGAAGCGCAAAGATAAATCTTTAAAGTCCAAACAGGATGACTCATCCGTTCCGGATGCCGGTTCTTTAGACACTACGGTGGATTTGGTTGATCCGGCCGAAGTTTCAACTGAGTCTCAGGGGGAGACGTTGGTTTTGCAAGATGTGGCCTCTCAGGAGTCAGGTCAAGCTGAGGGGGCCTCTCAGGTTACTGTTCTCCCTTCTTTACCTAGGGTGGTTAGGCCTTCTCCTTCTGTCTCTAAGGTGCCCTCCAAAGGCAGGCCTGGTTTGCCTTCCACAGGTGTCAGTCCTAGCTCTGCAGGTTCTGTGCCTAAAAAACATATGCTTAAAATGGCAGAAGATTTAATTACTTTAATCAGGGGTTCTATGCCCCCTCCTGATAAGAGGCCTAGAGTGGAGCCAGAAATGGAAAGTTTGGAGCAGGCTTCAGATTACTCAGAGTCTTCGGCTGAAGACATTCAGGATTTTCCTCCTTATTCTGATTCAGACGCAGAGGATTCCACTCCTTCTGCTTCTCCTCCAGAGGATTTTTCTTTTTCAGAAACCCTGCATTCCATGAGGGAGCATTTTAAATGGGAAGGTCAGGATTTCTCAGATTCCAGGAAGAGGCTTAGGGAATTTTTGTTTTTACCACAGCATAGGCCCTTGGCTATACCTCCTGTTTTGGATGTTGTTCAAGATGTTTTCTCTGAGGCTTCCCTTAATCCAGACTCTTTGCCTCCTGCACCAGTTAAGCCAGATAGGTATTATAGAGTGCCTGAGGCTCATAAATATCTGTATAAAAGCCCTAGGGCCGATCCAGAAACTATTAGCCAGGGACCTAAGGGTGTCAGGGCTTCTGTTGTAAAGAATCCAGTTCCTTTGGATAAGGAGGCTAGAGCTTTGGAAAGGTGGGGTAAGAAAGTGTATACCTCTTCCACTTTAGCAATGAGGGCTTTGAATTGCCAGTTTCATATGTTGAAGTACCAGAATTTTCTCCTTACTCAGTTAAAATCTAAAATGGATGCTTTGGCAGAGGGCATAGAGCGTAAGGAATTACAGGATTTGGTACATGCCTCTGATCAGGTGGGTAAGCATGCTTTGCAGTGTGGTTTTGATGCTTTGCAGGCTTCCTCAAGGGTGGCTGCCACTGGTTCAGTTATTCGCAGGCACGCCTGGCTTAAGGATCAGAATTTGTCAGAGCATGTTAAAGCTAGGATTTTAGATGCTCCTTTGCGGTCTGAAGTTTTGTTTGGTTCTCCTGTGGAGTCTGTTTTGAAAAAAATGGAAGACAAGGCTAAGTCTATGCAGACTGTTAAAGATTTTTTGCAGGTGCAGCCCCCTAAGTTTAGCAGGAACTGGCCTGCTAAGGGTTGGACTTACCCTTCTTCTGATTCACAGTCTAGGGGTAGATCTAGACGTGGTAGGGGCAGAGCTCAGAGTTCTTTCAGGCCTAGGCCGTGGAGTTCACCAGCACAATCTACAGGTGAGGGCAGGGGCCAGTCCTTTCGTAAACAGGCCCAATGACCTGCATCTTCAGCTGCCAGATCCTTCCTGTCTGGCAGCTCCTTTGGGAGGAAAGTTGGCACTCTTCAAGCAAAATTGGTTTCTAGTCACCCAGGACAAATGGGTGTTGGACATTATAGACCGAGGCTACAAGTTTTATTTCCACACATTGCCTCCTTTCAAAGGCATGCCAGACGTTCCTCCTCAGCAAAGGTTAGAGGCTCACAAACAGATTTCTTTACTTCTTCAAATGGGGTCTATACAGCAGGTCCCTCTGTCAGAAGTGGGTCTCGGATTTTACTCGCCTATTTCTTGTACCAAAGAAAGGAAACACTTGGAGGCCAATCTTGGATTTATCTATCCTCAACACATATCTGGACATTCCAAAATTCAAAATGTTGACGTTGCAACAACTTCTTCCTCTCTTGGGCAAAGATCACTGGATGGTAACTCTGGATCTCAAAGAGGCTTATCTTCATGTTCCTATCAGGCTCAGTTGCAGGAGATTCCTGCGTTTTCGGGCTGGGACTTTACATTATCAGTTCTCTGCATTGCCCTTTGGCTTATCTACTGCGCCCAGGGTATTCACAAAAGTTCTGGCTCCAGTGATAGCCTTCTTCAGGTTAAGAGGAATACAAATTTATCCTTACTAGGACGATTGCCTGATTCTTGCTCAAGACAAGCACGAGCTTCTTCACCATCTGCAGTATGTTATGACAGTGTTAAGGTGCCTAGGGTATTCTGTGAACGAAACAAAGTCCAGTCTAGTACCCTCTCAGGAAATGTGCTTTCTGGGTGTGAGACTGAATACAGCTTCCCAGATGGCCTTTTGACCCCGGACAAGCAAAAGAATCTTACACTTTACTTCCATCAATTGTCTCTACGGTCCAGGCTGACTGCAAGGACAGTCCTTCAAGCCTTGGGGTTCATGGCATCTTGTATTCTGGTGCTTCCCAATGCCAAACTGCATATGAGGAAGCTACAATGGTATCTCAAAATGTATGGACACAACACTGCCAAGATCTGGACACTGTCATTCAGATAATACCTTGCATTCAAAAGGAATTTTTGTGGTGGGCTCAGGAATGTCACCTAAACAAGGGACTCTCTGTGACCCGACCAGAGGCGAGTCAGATTTTAACGACGGATGCCTCGGACAAGGCCTGGGGAGCACACCTCAATGGAAAATGGGTTCAAGACACGTGGCCTGCCAGACTTCAACATTTACATATCAACTTGAAGGAAATGTTAGCAGTCCAGTTTGCATTGATGGCTTTCAAAGATTTACTTCTCCCGGGGCAGGTGTTGATTCAAACAGGCAACACAACTGTCATGTGGTACATCAACAAGCAAGGGGGAACCCATTCGTACCCTCTTTGCAGGCAAGCTATGATTTTGTGGGAGACTGCTCTCAGTTTGCAACTCACTCTTCAAGCAAGGTTTCTGCCAGGAGCACAGAACTCCTTAGCAGATGTTTTGAGCAGACGGATAGTGGATCCCCACGAGTGGAAATTGGATCCTCATGTATTTCGACAGTTGACAATGATATGGGGGACTCCAGACATAGATCTGTTCGCTTCTCCACTAAATTTCCAGGTGCCAAAGTTTTGCACAAAGATGTTTCATCCCACAGCTTGGAAAGTGGATGCTCTATCATTCAGTTGGAGCAATCTTCACGTCTATGCCTTTCCGCCTCTGCCTCTTCTTCCAAAGGTTCTCTTGAAGGTCAGACAAGACAAGCCCTCCATGATTCTAATAGCTCCAGACTGGCCTCGACAGCACTGGTACCCTCTGCTGAGGAGTTTAGTACGGAACCTCCTTACCCTTTGCCTTTGATTCCACACCTTTTGACTCAGGAGGGCAATCATTTCCTCAGTGTCAGGATTCAGTCCCTGCATCTAACAGCCTGGCATATTCTGTTCTAGAACCTGGAGGGACGCAGCTTCCTCAACAAGTTTTGAATGTTATTTTGGAGGCCAGGAGGCCTAGTACAAGGAAAGTTTATGCTGATAAATGGAGGAGATTTTTTATTTGGAGCAAAGCAAAGAGCTTTGATGTTTCCAGGCCTGATTTGAGTGTTTCTCTTCAATATCTTACAGAATTATTGGACAAGGGTTTGTCTTTCTCCTCTATAAAAGTTCATGCTGCAGCCATTTCTGCTCACTATGACTGTGATCCACCATTATTCTCTCATCCTTTGTTTAAGCAATTCCTTAGGGGGGCAAAGAACATAAGACCCCCGTGTAGAGCTCCTACTCCTGCTTGGGATCTCAATTTTGTGTTGGAAAAACTTACTTTACCTCCTTTTGAACCTGCAGCTACAGCTGAGTTAAAGTTTTTGTCTTGGAAGACTGCTTTTTTGTTGGCCATTACGTCTGCTAGAAGGGTTTCTGAATTACAGGCTCTAATGGCAGTTGAACCATTCCTAATTTTTATAAGGACAGGGTATCTCTGCGTACTAACCCTACTTTCATGCCTAAAGTGGTTTCAAATGTGGCCTTGAACCAATCTATTCATTTGCCTACTTTTTATGCAGATCCCCAAAATAAAGGGGAGAAAATTTTGCACACTTTGGATATTCACAGGCAGTTGCGTTATTATTTGAGGAAGACTAAAGGGTTCAGACAGTCTCAGCAGTTGTTTGTTTCTTTTGCTTTGGGTTCTCAGGGGAAACCAGTTTCAAAACAAACTATTTCTAAGTGGATTGGCTTTTGTATTGCTTTTTGTTATTCTCACCATGGTAAGGAGATTCCAGCTGGAATCAGGCCTCACTCCACTAGGGCTACTGCCACTTCTACTGCTTTTTTAAGGGGGGTAGCTACTAAAGATATTTTGGAAGCAGCTACTTGGAGTTCAGTGCACACTTTTTCTAAACATTACCATCTTCCTCTTTATTCCAAATCTAGGGCTGGATTTGCCACTGCAATCTTGCAGGGCATTTTGGCAGCCCCCAATGCTTTATGATTTTGCCAGCCTCCCTTTACCTCTGCTTTGGGATTCTACCCATAAGTTATGACTGCAGCAATGTGAGATGAAGAACATAGTACAGTTTTGTACCTACCATAAATGTAGATGTTCGAAGATCCACATTGCTGCAGTCCAATTTACCCTCCCTCCTTCCCCTCTGTAGTTTGGAGTGGTGGTATGATTTGGGTTGTAGCTGTTTTTTGTACATGGTTTTAGGGAGTCATTCTATTTTTGGCTGTGGCCTTTATTTTTAGGGCCTTCTGACATCTGGGGCAAGAAAAGACTGAGGAAATGACGTCAGTCATGCGCTTTAATACCTTGACGCTCTGATGTCAGATCTGAGTGCCCATGACCGACGTCAGCCTAATACTTTGGTATTCGGGCCGACCGAGGACAGCGGACTACCCATAAGTTATGACTGCAGCAATGTGGATCTTCGAACATCTACATTTATGGTAGGTACAAAACTGTACTTTTTTTGTTTCTATGTAAGCAAATTATGTTTTTATTAAGTTAATAACCCAAAAGATTACATTGGTGGATTGCAGCATGCAGATAAAACAGTTCCTTACAAACTATGAATTCAAACAGCTACTTGAAAAGTGATTTGACTGAGAATTCCCCACCCATGCATGTTCTACTCAAGAAGCAGTTACAAATTGACTGCTATAGCCTTCAGAGTGTGTACTGAACAAAGCTGTGCAGTAAGAAGCACTAGAGATTTGCAGGGACATCTTGGTACTATAGGAGACACAGGCATTTGTGGAAGAGTAGTATATTAATGAAATTGTTGTTTAACAAAGATGTCCTTCAAGGATGCATCTGCAGTCCTAACAAATGTGTTGTCCTGTCGTCAGGCAGCCCTTCGGTCGGCCGGATTCCAAAGTCTGGGTCTGGCCTCGGCTGGTGTCGCACTTCACCCAACGTCATCTCTGCTGGTCTTCGAGTATAAAGGCATCAGCTGACGCCATTTTCCTCAGTCTTTCTTGCGGCCAAGCAGAAGCTGTTCGCAAGTGCCGGTCGGTCAGATCCAGAGATTACTACTACCGAATACTACTTCGAAGACTTCTAAAAAGCTAAGTACCCCGTTGGGGACTCTTTCTTGCCTCAGCCGATGTCAGAAAAAGTAAATAACTGTTTAACTTGTAGGAAACAAATACCTCATAAAGATTTCCACTCTTACTGCTTACCTTGTTTAGGCCCAGACCACGACGTAGCAGCCTGTTTAGCCTGTGCTTCCTTCAACCGACGAACGCTTAGGTGTCGGTCGGAGTTTGCTGAATAGTTTTTCGGCTCAGATTTTGTGTACATTATGCCGTCGGATCCTCCGACTTATCAAATTGTTAAAAAACGCAAAGAAAAAGACCGACACTCGCGGTCCACGGTTTCGGCCGAAACCACGGTTAAGCAAACCGCGAGTGTCCCGGTTTCGGCCGAAACCGAGCAAACGGGTCAATCTTCAGCCGAATCCATGACTACTACCGAGGCTCCTGCTACCCTAGTTGAATCGGCCTCTGAAGTTTTGCCTACTAATGTGGTTCCTCTAGAATTATCGGACACCATCCCTTTGGATGTCTCTACCCCAGCACGTGGTGCTGCTAGGCCTCCTGCAGCCATGTCTATTAAGGCCTTTGCCAGGGCTAAAGCAGCCAAAACTGCTAAATCAGTGCCTGTTAAGCCCCCCTCACACAGGCCCAGTTCCAGTTCTCAAATGCTTACTCTGGCAGAGGATCTCATCTCTTTAATAAGGGGATCCCAATCTCACCCAGACAGGGCCTCTCAGCCTCCAGAAAAGAGACCTAGAGCAGAGCCCCAGAGCCAGTGTCCTCAGATGATTCTTCTGATGATTCAGACATTACAGACCATCCAGAGGCTCCTTTTTCTACTTATGAAGATTCCGATGCTGAAGAATCTATTCCATCTGCCTCTCCACCAGAGGAATTTTCCTTTGGGGAAACCTTACATGCCATGAGAGAGCAATTCCAATGGCAGGGACAAGATTTCTCAGATTCAAGAAAAAGGCTTAGGACCTTTCTACACTTACCGCAACATAGGCCCTTAGCTATACCTCCAGTTCTGCCTGTTGTGGATGATGCATTTAATGATGTTTGCACTGCTCCTGATACTTTACCTCCAGCCCCTGCCAAACCCGATAGGTTTTACAGGGTACCGGACACTCATCACCACCTATACAAGGCCCCACTTGCAGATCCTGAGACTATCTCCCAGGGGCCTAAGGCAGTAGCTTCGACCTCAGCAAAAACCCTCCTTCTGAAAGGGAATCCAGGTCCTTAGAGAGATGGGGTAAAAGTTTACACCTCTGCTACTCTCTCAGCTAGAGCTTTGAACTGTCAGTTTCATATGATCCAATACCAAGAGTTTATGCTTGATCAGTTAACTAAGAAACTGTCCTCTGATGACTCCTTAGATAAGAAATATGTTTTAGAAATGGTGAATAACATTCAGCAGGTTAGTAACCATTCTTTAAAATGTGGCTATGATGCACTGGAGGCTTCATTTAGATCAGCCATGACTGGCACAGTTATAAGAAGGCACGCATGGTTGAAAGAACAGGTCTTGCCGGATCATGTTAAAGCAAAGCTGTTAGATGCTCCTATGGATAAGGCCAGTCTATTTGGTTCTCCTGCCCAGCAAGTAATGAAGAAAATGGAAGAGAAGGCAAAATCTGTACAAACAGTTAAAGATTTCTTACAGGTTCAGCCCCCAAGGTTTAGCAGGAACTGGCTTTCCAAAAATTGGTCCTTTCCAGACTCCTCTAAATCTCAGAGAGGCAGGAATAGACGTTCCAGAGGCAGAAATCAATCCAGAGGAGGTGCCTAAAGAGGACGCCAGTGGCAAGGCAATAACCAGCGAGGCACAGACACAACCACTGCCACTGCAACAGGACAATCACAGTGACTTGGCTCTGACACCGCCTACCAGGGAACAAATAGCAGCACCCTTAGGCGGAAAGTTAGCCTTATTTTCAAAAAATTGGCACTATATCACAAAAGACAAGTGGATTTTGCAGACTATAGACCAAGGCTACAGGTTTCATTTCCACACCTTACCAGTAAAAAGAGGAATGCCAAACCTACCTCCAAGTCAGAAAACAGAAGCTCTAAAACAGACAGCTCAATTAACAAATATGAGAGCTGTGGAAAGAGTACCACCAACAGAACAGGGCAAAGGATTCTACTCCAGACTCTTCCTAGTACCAAGAAAAGAGAAAAGTTGGAGACCTATTCTCGACCTGTCCGCCTTAAACACATTCATCATTGTTCCAAAATTCAAAATGCTGACCCTACAGCAACTTCTTCCCATGCTGGGCAAGGAGTGTTGGCTGGTAACTCTAGATCTCAAGGAGGCATACCTGCACGTCCCCATACGACCAAATTGCAGAAGATACCTCAGATTTCTTGCAGGATCAGAGCATTATCAATTCTCAGCATTGCCCTTTGGCTTATCTACTGCGCCCAGAGTATTCACAAAATGCCTGGCATCAGTAATCGCTCATTGCAGGCTACAGGGAATCCAAATTTATCCATACCTGGACGACTGCCTGATACAAGCGGACAACAAAAGCAAGCTGACAAAAGACTTACAAAGAGTCATTTGCTTACTACAAGCCCTGGGATACACAGTCAATTTAAAAAGTCAAGACTAATACCATCCCAAACAAAACATTCTTGGGTGCAGAATTGGACACAGTAAAACAGATGGCATTCCTAACTGCAGAAAAACAAGAACAACTCCCTCTTTACTTCTTGGCATTAACAAAGCAGAACAAACTAACAGCAAGGAAAGTACTGCAGGCCTTGGGCTTCATGGCATCATGCATAATCCTGGTCCCCCATGCCAGACTGCATATGAGAAAACTACAGTGGTACCTAAAGAATTTATGGTCTCAACACAGGCACAGCTTAGAAACCGAAATACCACTAATCCCATGCCTGAAACAAGAGTTCCTATGGTGGGCTCAAGCATGCCACTCAAACCCAGGCTTGCCCTTCCACGACTTTCAAGCAAGCCAAACCATCACAACGGACGCCTCAGACCTAGGTTGGGGGGCCCACATGCTGGACAAATGCATACAAGGATTATGGACCCCAGATCAACTGCACCTGCACATAAATCAAAAAGAAATGCTGGCAGTAAAACTAGCAATCCAGAATTTCAGACCATTCCACAAAGTAGGCCATTTGATGATAAGGACAGACAACACCACAGTCATGTGGTACGTCAACAAACAGGGAGGCACTCATTCATACCCCATATGCCGAATGACTCTGGACCTATGGAATATGGCTCTGAGCTACAACATTCAGTTACAAGCAATATTTGTACCGGGAAAAGAAAACATCCTAGCAGACATGTTAAGCAGAACTACCTCGGATGCTCACGAATGGATGCTACACCCGGACATCTTCAAGGCCATCACACAGAAATGGGGAATGCCACAAATAGACCTGTTCGCATCCCCACTCAATCACCAGCTCAAGAAATTCTGCACAAGGACATACCACCCACTTGCATGGAAGGTGGACTCTCTATCCTTCAGTTGGAAAGGCCTGACAGCATATGCATTTCCACCTCTTCCTTTGATGCACAAGGTACTACTGAAAATCAAAGAGGAGCGTCCAAGGATAATTCTGATAGCTCCAAATTGGCCAAGACAACACTGGTATCCATTGCTGAGGAGCATGTCTCGGGAGAACGTGGACACTACCCTGATGCCTTTGATGTTAACTCAGAACGACTACAACATCATGCATCAAAATCTAAAAACTCTGCAACTAACTGCCTGGAACATTACATAACAGCAACTAACCCAGATTTATCCCAAAGGGTTAAAGACATTATCCTGGAGGCCCGCAGACCTTCTACAAGAAGGAACTATGCAGGGAAATGGAAAAGGTTTGTCATTTGGAGCACTGAAAGAGGAAAAGATGTGTCAAAGATAGATATTGCCAACATCCTGGAGTATTTGGCAGAGCTTCTCCATACAGGCCTGTCCTATTCCTCCATCAAGATACATGCATCAGCTATTTCTGCAGAATACAGCTTGATCCCCTGTCTTCTCACATCCTCTACTCAGGCAGTTCCTCAGAGGAATCAAGAATGTAAAACCTCCTAGGAAACCACCATTACCAGCATGGGACTTGAACTTTGTGCTAGAAAAATTGACACTCCCTCCATTCGAACCAGCAGCAACAGCAGATCTTCAACACCTATCCTGGAAAACTGCTTTCCTACTGGCAATTACTTCAGCAAGAAGGGTTTCGGAACTACAGGCCTTAATGGCAGTACAACCCTTCCTAATCTTCCATCAAGATAGAGTATCCATGAGAACTACTCCTACATTTATGCCTAAGGTGGTATCCAGAGTGTCTCTAAACCAGGCAATCCACCTACCTACCTTCTTTTCCAATCCACAGAACAGGGGGGAAAGACTGCTGCATACCTTGGATGTACATAGACAGTTGCGCTACTACCTGGACAGAACCAAGGGCAATAGAAAAACTGACCAGCTTCTAGTAGCCTATGCAACAGGAAGGGAAGGAAAAGCAATTTCCAAACAGACAATCTCCAAGTGGATAGGAAATTGCATAAGATTCTGTTACTCCTACCATGGAAAGCCAATTCCACAGAACATAAGACCTCACTCTACAAGGGCTACAGCCACTATCACAGCTTTCTTACGAGGAGTGGCAACCAAGGACATTATTGAGGCGGCTACTTGGACCTCCGTGCATACATTTGCCAAGCATTATAACTTACCTCTATACTCTAGATCCCGAGCAGGGTTTGCCACTGCTGTATTGCAAGGGATCCTAACTACACCATAATTCTTCTTCCTCCTCCCCTAGTTTGGCTATGGTATTCTACCCATTTGTTAGGACTGCAGATGCATCCTTGAAGGACATAGTACAGTTTTGTACCTACCATAAATGTAGATGTCCGAACAGGATAGCATCTGCAGTCAGGATTACCCACCCTCCTTCCCTCTGTGGTATTCCTAGGGTATTTACCCTCCTAATAGCTAGCTGGGGGGGTCTCTTATGGTGTATTTGTTTGTATATATGTACATACATGCTTATTTTTGTGTTTGCCTAACTTTTTTTGGAAACATTGGCATTTACCCAAAATTTAGTTTTCCAAGAGGGCAACTGGCATCTGGGGCAAGAAACACTGAGGAAAATGGCGTCGGCTGATGCCTTTATACCCGAAGACCAGCAGAGATGACGTCGGGTGAAGTGCGACACCAGCCGAGGCCAGACCCAGACTTTGGAATCCGGCCGACTGAAGGGCTGCCTGACGACAGGACAACCCATTTGTTAGGACTGCAGATGCTATCCTGTTCGGACATCTACATTTATGGTAGGTACAAAACTGTACTTTGTGCAATAATGAATTTTCTGATCTGGTGAAAGGAATGTGTTGGGGGATACTCTGTTAGATACTAGTGATAGGAAAGTGCTTAAAATATTTGTTGCAACATAACGTTTGTGAATTGAGTTTCTGAGAAAATAGATCAGACAGTCTTGGATTTTGTATACTGGAAAATGGTGATTGCAGATTGTGTACTTAATGGAAATGTAAACAGTGTTGCATTAAAGAAACAAATGTATGAAATGCTCACTTGGATGTTGTTTTGTAGTCTGAAAGAACTGAAAATTTTGCTTCAGAAGCATATATCATTTTTACACTGCTCCTATTACCCTGTGCCTATGCAAGGGAAAAGAAAATATTGTGGTAGGAAATGGATGGTAGACAGAAGAGGTATGCTGCAGTAAATATGAATGAACTGTTTGTGAAGCTGTATACTCAGTCTGCAGAGAAGTGATTGCAAAAGAAAGAGTGATGTGCAAAGTACAGAAATCACTTACAAATGGTGAAGCTTTACACAATAGTAAATCCTACTGCGTATTGTCCAAAACTGTTTCTCTCTAGTGAATAGCAGTAAGACACATATGGCAAAATGTATGAGAAGGCTAAACAAATGAAGTCTTACTCAGTATTAAGTTGCTAAAGTTGGTTAACTTTTGCTCCCACAAAAAGAAAAAAAAATGTACCTATGGGGGATTTACTCTAACAATAAAAAGTATATATTCATGTCAGTAAAGGGTTGCTTTGAACATTCTCTGTTGGCATTGTAGCATACATTTATAACATAGAAGGTTATGTGCTGTGAAGCTTCTTAACTTGGTAATATTTTATTAACTAAAATTTGTGTGAGGACTAAAAACTGCCAAATGCAAGAGTGCCATGTCACTACAGACAAGTGAACAAATGGGTTAAAAGATATGTGGTACTGAGGAACATAATTTGTTTCAAAAGCTAGATAATATTATAAAATGCAAGAAATTGCGGAAAAGATAATGCCGACTTTTTCAGAAAATGTGGCTATAAAACAAATGGCCAAACAGAAGCAAGAGAAAGTAAGTAGGACACTCTTCCAGGATGCTACAAATGTGCAAGAAAGGTCTGTGCATTGATTGAAAATGAAGAATTGCAAAGCCAGACAGAGAACACTGTCCCTTAGCAGAGATAATCAGTAGTAAAATTGGAAAATATGGCCTCTGAAAATGAATATCAAATAACAGGTCACATTATAGAGAAGATGATTTACCTTGAAAATCAAAATATTTCTCAATGGAAAACGAATAAATTACTGTTGTGTCTAAAAGGCTCTCCAAACTTTCTAAATAAGTTGGTGCAGTGAAACAAACAGTAAACCTTACAATTCCTAACTAATACAAGAAGTACTTGTAAACAATCTGCTGTGTTAAAGCAGAGAAGTATTGTAACTGTGTTTGAGTGTCAACAGAGCTTGGATGCTCTGAAAAAAAGAGAATAAGCAATTCTGGACAGATGTGGAAGGTATGGCAAATGTATAAAATTAGAGCATTTTCAGAAAGGCTGAACTAAGGAAAAAGAATGCGAGAATGAGATACTGTTTTTGTAGCACTGTAAAGACAGTACATATATTGGAGAAAGGGCAAAGTGAACTGGTACTTGAGCTTGACAAAACAGGAATTGCTGTCAGACGCAAGCTGATGATGCTTGTTTATAGATGGAAAAAGATGAAATATTCCAAGATTTGAAGATTGTTTATAATGCTGTCCTTGACTTAAAAGCAAAATGTCAAAATATGCAAACTGAAAGTGAATTGCTAAAATCAAAACTCAAAGAGATTGAAAATAAAATTAAGGACTGTTTAGAGACTTCATGTCATAGTGAACTGATTAAGGAAATTATTTATATGAAAAAGATACTTTTGCCCAACTTATTCAACAAAAGGAATATGAGAGTGTTAATAAAGGAAAACAGTGGATTCTTACCAGTGTGGAAATTGAAAAGGCTGTATGCAAAGGGATACTAGATATAAATGTAAACTAAATGTATCTATTCAAAATGAATAAGAACATTGTTGATGTGTTATAAAAACTGTTTAAAACACTGACTAAGCAAATTCAATCCTTGAAATCTATACAGTAGTAATTACACACCATTCCATGACAGACTTGTAAAATGAAAATGATTCTGTCAAGCAGTAAAAGGTGACTCAAAGAGAACAGCAAAAATATTCACAGCCTGAATACCACAGACAGCTAAACTAAACTACTTTTTTAATTTGCCCCCACTGCATTACTAGGGTGAGGGTCAGCTGGGTGTGAGACATCACTCAGATAGCCATCCGAGTGGTTCATGATTTTTTTTTTCATTTTTTTGTATCCCTAACCTCCCTATGTCTGCTTGAGGCAAGCAAGGGAGAGGGGACATACAGTAGGCTCACCTTGAAGGACATCTCAGTTCTGCAAGAGTGTGTTCTTTCATGCATCCTTGCTTCACTTCCAAAAGTATGAGAGATGGTTCCATTCATCTCACCCAGGGAAATCGCACCCTACCCAGTGTGCCCCTGAGTGTGTGCAACACTTCCTACCATCCCCCTGTGACATGCGAGTGGCCATGTCCCTTCACTCAGTTAGGGCTCCATCCTTCTGTGTTATTGGAATGAGTGTAGCTAAACAAACTATTCAAATCTGTCTGTGATGTCCACTATCTAGCAACCAAGGACTGAGTTGTTTAAGACACCTATGATAGCTACAGGATCTTTAAGGACTTGAGACACTACTAAGGGCCCGTGGTATCACCAAACGCAGCCCTGCTGCTCCACAATCCCCAGAGCTACTAATCAAGAGTATTCTCCAATTTTGTTTTTACCTCTCTGTTAAGAGAGGCAATACTCCACCAAGGCCAGGCTCACCATGTCTCACTTAAGTTCACATTTTGTTGGACAAAATTTATATTTCCTCCTTAGCATTTACTCATCAAAAAATGATTTGTGTCCCAGAGAAGACTATTTTGAAGGTAGCTGGGTACAGCAGTTTGAATCTCATGCTTGCTTCTCGACAGTCATTCTCCACAAACACACTACTATCTCCACTTTTAGTACTGTGTCATTATGCCACAATTTTGTCACAATCACCTCCTTCTGCTGGTAGGATTGGATCTTTACTATTCATGGTCTATGTTGCTTTCCTCATAGCCAGGTTTGGAGCATACACATGATGTGCCCTTTCAATTAACAACTCCTGCTGTGGAATACCAGTCCAGTTGCTTATTTGTGCTTTCATAAAATTAATACAGTGTATTCCTTCCAGCTTCTTTGGTACAACTGAACATTTCAGGTTTTCCATACATGCTCTGCCCTCTAATTTTATTATTTTTTTTAAACGTCTTCTTGAGCAGTCTCCTATTCAGCCAGCCTTTTCTTCATCTCAGTCTTCAATCTTTTTTTTAGTTTTATCTCCTCATCTGAGTATCTGTTTAAAGCTTCTTCCATTTTTTCCAGCCTTTTGTTGTTTGAGTTGATAGACTCCATCAGTGTTTCATTTATTTTGACCATGCCTGTGTGCACTTGTCTTATGTTTTCCTCTAGGTTACTGGAAGTCATGTCTGGAGCTTGCACTGCTTTTTGCTGAACAGACGCAGCACTTTTTCCAGTCACTGTTTTTTTCCTCACCTTTTGTATCAGATTTTCCTTCAGCTCCTTTGTATTTCTTTTTTCCTAGCATCAAAGCAGTCTACTTTCTAGCCAGTTACTGGAATTTGCCCAGAAACACAAACAATCCCCTTCTCTGCTGAGTTTCTGTTTTCACAGCAGAAGAGCTGGAATTAAGCTGTTACTCAGTGTGCAGCTATCTTGGAAGTCCAAAGCCATTGTTTGATGCAGAACATGCTAAGGAGAAAATAAAAAAGCTTGTCCAACAAAAAGTGAGCTATGAAACAAAAAGGGATTCTGCTTCTTATTCTTTTGATAATACAGGTTATAGAGCGACTATGCCAGTGGAACCTTTTCCAGTGTTCCAAAGGAAAATACTTGAGAAACAGGGAAAAAAAAGCACAGGAGTTGACTAGAAGAACAAGGAGTACATTGGAAATGAACCAGAGACTAAAGTTGGGAGATGAAGATAAACAGGAATAGAACCAGTAACTCAGAATTTATTTAATGAATGACTGTAGAAGTAAAATGCATCAATCACATTTGTGAAATATGGTGGAACAAGAAAATCTGGAAATACTGGAATTTTTGGACTTTATTAAACTTCATGTCATTAATATATAGAAGAGCATAAAGGAGAGGGGGAAGAGGAAGGAAAGAGCTAACTGTAACTAAAACAATTTTTATACTTAACTATGTTTTATAAACATGACATATACTGCATGTTATATAGTAAATCATTTTTATTTATTTTTTTGTGTTTAATAGGGATACTAAAGAAATAGGTGCCTTTTTTCCCTTCTTCCTTCTTGTTCATGTTCAGTTTTAAGAAATGCAGGCACTGCAATATAAAAAAGAAGAAAGCCTGAACAAAAGATTATGATATAAGTAAAAGTGATATGCTTCTCCTCACTTTTGCATAAGGGAATGGCTGGATTAAGGCCCTTGGCCTGATCTAACAATTTTTAGGTGGAAACAGCAAAATAAAAGAACACTGATGTAATGAAAATATTTAATTTAGCAAATAAATGTTCACAGTGCAACATGGGAAGTTTGCAGCTGAAGACTAGTGTGTATTTTGATCTCATATGTCTGTGGAGACAAGCTGATAAGGGCATTAAAAACAGAATACTTTTTTTATTTCAGTGACTAAAATATAATGTTTTCTGAAAGCATTCAAGTTTTTTTCTACATCTGGGAAAGGAATAAAGGCATCAGCCTATTATACACCTATGAACCTATAAGACAAAGACAGCACTTACTTTAAGTAAATGCATACTATGCATCTTAGCATGGATAACATTCAAGGCTGTGAGTATAGCTGTCAATCTGTGACAGTTGTTCCTTTTAGGAGGGTTAAACTTCATTATTTGAAGATTCACATAATTTTGTGTGTTTGTATTAAGTCAGTAGGTTCTGGGGATATGTTTTTTTTGGAGGATTTTTCTTAATACAAAAAGTCTTGTAAGATGTGACATACAATTAAATGGATATGACAAGAAACAACTGTATAAAAGATCAACCTACCAAACATTATTGTATGCATACAAGACAAAAGCTGAAAGTAGGCATTAAAAAGCTGTTGTATATAACAGGTGGGAATAATAACTTCTTATCATAATGGCAACACTTTCCATATTATCTTTTAATGTGAATGGTCTCACAGGTATATACTAAAAAAGAAGGAATAGGGTACTACATTAAAAATTCAGAGTTCAAATAGCTACACTATAGGAAACACCATTGGAAAAAACAACTGTGCATGTGAATTTGATAAAGAAATGATTTCAGGATGGTTATTCAGTGGAATTTCCGGGACAAAGGAAAAGGGGGGACTTATATTAATTGCTAGAGGAGCTCCAATAGTGATAGAAGATGGAAAAAAAAGATAATAATAGTAAATTTGTAGTAGTAAGGGGCTACTGGCAAGGGAGAAGGATTATGCTGGTATGTATTTATATTCCACCTAATATTATTATGGAAGAGAGACATTTCTTAAGGAAAATACAGCTAGAGAGTGGGATAAAATTAAAGTGGAGTTAAAATAGGGTAGAAATAAAAGAAAAAGAGATATGGTTATGAAGTAACAAGAATTACTTAAAGGGACTGACAGAGGTTAAAGTATTGTAGAATGGGGAGATCTCACAGAATAAGAAAAGGCAGATGTGCAGAGTGCTAAAGAGAAAATAAGGGACTACCTCGATAATATGGACGAGTTTAGAAAGACTGCTGTTAAGCAACTGTTTTTTGATAATAACTCCAGACCACAAAAGCTTTTAGTACAATGACTCGGGCAACAGAAATTAGAAAGGGTTGTTGCCAAGCTTAGGGAGCTTATAACAATGAAAATAACCAGAGATCTTGTTGCGGTATTAGAAATAGTTTAGAAATTTTATGAATATCTGTATAAAACAGAGAAATGTAGAAATCAGAAAAAAGTACAAATTGAATATGATTATGGAATAATTAAATATGCCAAGGTTAGAGGTAGATGAGGCTCAGTTACTAACAGGATAGGAGGAGATGAGCTATTTCATTGGTTCAGGGCTCAAGTTTGAGCTTTTTCATTGCTTTCTTTATATTAGCTGCTTTGCTGTTGTATTATACTTAAGGAACAAGTTTGTGTGGGTTGGAGCTTGTCTTAGAAAGGCTCCAGAGAGTTAGGCATTTAGCCTGTGCTCCTCTGATCATACCAAACCATCTGAAAGAACTACAAATACTAAATTTAAATTTTACTACTGCAGTTGATGCACTTGACTGTATTTTACACCGACCGCTACTTTTACTTATTTAAGAAAAGATCTATTCTGCTGTTTTATTCTTTTGCTATATTTAATTTAGAAAAAACACTGTTCTGCTTTTTACTCTGTTGCCAATTTAATTAAAAAAATATTCTGCTTTTATTCTGTTGCTGCACTTTTTTTGGACGTAGTATAGATTGGATTCAGACTGGCTTAATCCAGTTTGTTTGAGGATTAAGCACTAAAAATCAGGACATCTTCTTTTGGAGACCACCCCCCCCCCTCGTACCTTCATGGTGGGAGCATACAGTAGGACTGCCTAATTAAAAGTTACTGGTTCAGGGCTCAGTTTGAGCTATTTCACTGGTGCAGGGCTCAGTTTGAGCTTTTTCATTGCTTTCTTTGTATTAGCTGCTTTGTTCTTGTTTGTGTGTAGCAGACTGCTTTGCAGAGGGGGGTAACTCTTGGTGGTTATAGATACAAAAGAGCCAATAGATGTATTTTCCCTTAGAAGCAGCTGCTATCTAGCAGAGCAGTTCTTAAACAGCTCTCAGCTGTTTAGTGAACCACCCAGCAGTGATTTTACCTCTTACCTATCAACATCAGACCTATAGATCCCCTTTTTTATAGACCTCCTACTGTACACCCCATAGGTTAGTCCCCCTAAAATAGCCCCCTACTAGACACCCCCATATTTTTCTCCTTATCTGTGGAGATACCTGGTTCAAACCTTGCATTATGGACTGTCAGTTTCCCTCTGTTTTTTCCTGCTAGCTTGGTTGACATGGGTTGTTTATGTCCTCATGTACACTGGCAACCCTTTACTCCTAAATCACTCTAGTACAATTTGTGAGAGATGCTCCTACACTAAGAATCTGAAATCACTGCTCTCTCACACCCAGAACAGCAAAACTGAAAAGGTTGTCAGCTCACACACCATGATTCCTACTCATAATATGCGCCCAACACATAAACCATCATATGTGGAGGTACTCTCCAGAAACCTACCTAATTACCAGAGACCTCCAAAACACAAACATGCTACACTTAAAACTACACCCCAAACACCCAATACACATAAAAACACTAGCACCGGTGTCTCACCAAATAAGCCCTTAAGTCAATGCACATCTCTTCCAAATGTTTTAGTTATAGGTGACTGACTCTGTAGTGAGACATGCAGATGCCCCACTCACCAGGTTAACCAAGGAGAAGGTTACGGTCAGCCGTCTGTCTGGTGCAAGGATTCATCAAACACACATGCACTCAAGTCTCTCAGCAACAAGTACTGTTATGACTCTGTCATACTTCATGATGGTGTGAATGACTTGAGATATACCTCTCTGGAGTATATGAAGAGAGACATAATTGAGCTCTCTGAATATGTATCCCAGGCAGGTATGTCTCTAGCTTTACCTTCGCCTAGAATGATACCACAATATAAACAAAAAATGATTGACTTCAATAATTGTCTAAGTTTCTGGTGTCATTTTAAGGGGTTCCAGTTCCTGTCAGCCTGGGATGACATGGTGGATAGAACACGCTGCCTTGACAGAGATACACTTCTCCTGGCACCTGTAGGCTTCCGGTTGCTGGCTAAGGCACTTGTCTCCCCTATAATACCTTTTTAAGGCAAAGTCACAAAAACAAAATTTCCGACATGAAAATATCAGACACAAAGAAACTTAAGGGTCATGCTGCTAAACTGCAATCTCTGGAAGCACTCCTCTCCCTGTGAGATGTTGATGTCTGGGCAGTCACAGAAACTTGGTTCAAGGCCACAGTAAGCACCCCGGCCTTGCAAGGCTACAATGCCTTCTACACATTCAGACCACAAATTGAAGGTGTGAGAACCAAAGGAGGTGGAGTATCTGTCTTCATTAATGATAATTACTCCTCTAGACTGGTTAGACAAAATAACTCTATGAAGTTACTCCAAGTCCAGATTACCATGGGTAAGAACCCCCCTTTATGTCATCACCAGTTACAGGTTCCCTTTCATGAAGGAAGAAGCTCATACAGCTTATTTAGGCCTACTTGGGGCAATTAAAGTACAAACTAACACCCTAGTCATGGGTGATTTCAACTGTCTCACCATTAATTGGGAAACTTACATGAGCCCAAACTCACTTGCACAAAACTTCCTGGATTTTGTTAGCTCAAATGCCCTGGAACAAATAATGCACCACGCCATAAGGGGCTCTAATATTCTAGACCTGGTCCTCACCAGTATGAGTGTCTGATGCAACGCCTCAAGTGTAGGGCCTGCACTGGTTAAATCTGACTATAAATCAGTTTTGAAGTAGCAATAGCACCAGAACTCCCCAAAGGAGAAGTCAGGCTAAAACCTTCACCAAAGCTAACTATATCCTATTAAGGGATGGTATAATTGACTTTCAAACTCCAGTTCCCACAGATAGCATTGGTGGCTATGCTAAGGTATATACTGATGCCCTGTATAAACATCTACACAGATGTGTAGACACAGCCATGCCTGACACGATTAAAGCAGGATCCTCGGGAAAAAACAAACCATTCTGGTGGACTTCTAGCATTAATAGATTATAAAATAAGCGAAAGAAACTGATGTCTAAAAATACAAACGTGAGAATCTAGAAGTGGAAGATCACCCTACTTGCCCTAAGCAAATAAATAAGACAATTCGTAAAATCCTCAAAGAGCAACTATGAGAAAAGTTTAGCTACCATAGCCAAGGATAACCATAAGGCTTTCTTCAGCCACATCCACAACCTAAAAGGTAGGACTTAGATGTGTGCTGAACTAATTGTGGATGGTATCGCACACACTGACCCTGCAGAAATTGCAAATCTGCTAGCAGACAGGTTTGGCAAAAACTTCACCCCCCCCATCCCCCTCAAACATACCACAAACCATGTCTTCAACACCATCTCCTCCTCCCTGCATATCCAAGGAGCAAGTCATCAATGCTCTCTCCAAGACTAATAACACAGCCTCTTTGGGACCAGATGGCATTCTAGGCTGCATTGTTAATGCTCTTAAACAAGACATAGTGACTCCACTAGGCACCCTATTCAACCACTGCCTGAGTATTGGCTTTATCCCCACTGAATGGAAAACAGCATCTGTTATTCCCCTCCACAAGGGTGGCTTAGCAACAGACCCATGTAACTATAGACCCATATGTTTAATCAGCCTCATCTGTAAGGCAAAGGAATGAATCCTCATGGATCTCATAAACAAGGATATAGGCAACCTCCAAACCCTAGATCTGCCCCAATTCGGTTTTGTTAAGGGTAGGTTGTGCTTGCTAAACCTGGTGGACTTCTTTAAGACTATGATCAGCGCCATAGATGAAGGCAAAGCTGTGCATACAGCCTATCTTGACTTTGTCAAGGCCTGTGACACAATCCCACATTCAGGCATCACTGACAAACTAAAACAGTTAAATATCAACTCCTATGTTGTCAGGTGGGTTGAAAACTGGCTCATAGATTGACAACACTCAGTCAAAGTGGGAGACTTCACCTCTACCAGCAGATCTGTCACCACTGTGGTCTCACAAGGATCAGTACTGGGCCCCATCTTTTTTGGCATATACTACTCAGAAGTCCAGGCCTAAATGGCTGGGCTGTGGCTAACCAAGTTTGCGGATGATTGCAAATTAGGTGCTGTCATCGAATCCCCTAGGGATGTCAGCTTTCTTCAAAAGGGGCTTAGACAGACCAATGATTGGTGCCAAAACCATAGTCTTAAACTAAATACTAAAAAATGCATCATCATTCCCTTTGTGGTTTTTAGAGGGGAAGGCAAACATTTGATGACATTAATATTACAGTGATTGTGTGTGCATGTATGTTTACTATCATAATGCCAACAACGAGAATAGCGTCGTACCACTCATTGAAAGTGTAATGTTGAAAATGTAACTTAGTCAAAATATCAATGCTGGTATGACAGACGTGTCTCACAGGATTTGGTTCTGTGTCAGACCACTCTATTGGTTGTCGAAATAGGAGACCTAATGTCGAAGTCACACAACCACAGCCACATTCGACATTGTGACCATCAGTAATCACCATTTTCTAACAAACTAACGACATTCCGGAGAAAAGCACATCTGATAGTCACAATTATGATAGTAAACCATATATATATATATATATATATATATATATATATATATATATATATATATACATATACACACACTATACTCCTACTCTCTCTTTATTTATATATATATATCTATATATCTATATATATCTATATATATATATATATATATGTGTGTGTGTGTGTGTGTTTGTGTGTATATATATATATATATATATATATATAGGCGATGAAACCATTTGCATTCCCTGACAAAATAATAAAATTAAGTAGGAAGATATTTTAGAGATTGGAGACAAAAATTAAAATGGGGGGGTTCTCTTTGATCAGATCTGTTTGAGCAGAGAAATCAGGCAGGGGTGTCCTCTTTTCCCTTTGTTATTTATGTTGTATTTAGAACCATTGTCTAATAAAATAAGGAACTTAGAAATTCAAGAATATAATTAGTATGGTAATCAAGAAAAGTTGGCTTTATTTGCAGATATTAGTTTGTACCTGATAAAAGCAGAAAATGATATTTTAGTGTTGTTGAACATTCTGAGACAGTTTCCAAGTCTTTTTGGGATACAAAATTGATGACGGTAAAACAAAAGCAACAGCTGTAAATTATGAACTGGTTTGGAAAATGCCTAAGGGGACATGATAAAATGAAGCATTAGGTGTATGGTTTTAAAAGGGATTCAGTCATGGTATCTAATGATATGTGGAAACAGACTAGAGAAAAGATAATAAAAAGCTGAAGAACTGGAAGCTCTGTTTTATGGACATGAATAGCAAGATACAAGCAGTGAAAATGTTTTTAGTCCCTTTAGTTTTAACACAGGTCAGGCATATTTTTATTAATCAGAGGAGAAGTTGTGGATAAAAATTAATAAAGAGTTGAAGGATTTTATCTGAGAGAGGAAGAGGGCAAGAGCTGAAGGATTTTATCTGGGAGGGGAAGAGGGTAAGGGTCAAGTGAGATAAGCTGATCCTTCCACTAGACAAAGGGGTTAGGATTACATGATTTGAAGGGAGTTTCAGAGTTGCACAGTTAAGGCTGTTCTACACAGATCAAGCAGAAAGCTATAATTCAAAGTGGAAAGGAAGGTGATGAAACAGAGGGAAGTGCAAGAAATAAGGAGAGAGTGGGATTTGGATGCAGATCCTTAATGAGAATAACAATAGCCATATAGAGTATTATATTCATAAAGTTGGAGAAAATATTCTAAGAACTAAGCCAACAGTTGAAAGAAAAAACGAAATCCCAATGATTGGGATGACTGCAGTTAGGGGTACAAAGAACAGGCAAGAGAAAAACGACAAAGGAACTAAAGTATTGGGAGCGAACAATTAGAGAGGGAAAGTTAATAGAATGGGAAGAGACTAGGAATTCATCTGGATTGCAGGCTAGACATTGCATTTCATATCAAGAACTGCTATCAGAGTATAGGTAAAGAAAAAGGAATAGGGGGATCCTAAGTGAAAGACCATCACTGGTACAGTATTAGTAGAATGCAGAACAGAAACTGCTGTTAAAAATGGGATAATTAGTAGGGCATATAAAATATTGAATCATAACTGTAGGAATCAATCAAAGGAGGTTAGAAAGGACTGGGAAGAGAGACTGGATAAGTAATTCACAAAGAAACAATGGGTGGATATGTATGGCTACCAAATATGTATATTAAGTAGGATAGTAAGGGAGTAAGCAGCTAAATAATGTTTTTGCAAAGCAGGGTATAGGGAAATAAACAAAGCACTTAGGAAATGTAATATTTTGAAGTAAATAATGTCAGGGTGGGGAGAATAATTATTAGGAGACAAGGGCTAGTGTTAAGGAGTATAAAAATCAGCATAGATCACTTTTTGAAGAAAAAATGACTATGGAGAAAATGTTATGTTGTATATAGTTGAAAAGGTGTGAGGCTATGATTGGTTGGTCATTTAGTCTGTAAATTTAAAAATAACAAGTAGTACTAGACAGGGTAGTACAAAAAAGAAGAGGAATGAGACAAAGGGTAATAAGAACAGTAGTACTAAATATCTAATGGAATGAGCCTGAAGATTTTATCTTGCAATGTAAATGGCTTAAGAGGTGCAAAAACATTGAAAATACTAAAGCATGCAAGAATTTTTAAGCCCCATATAAGTATGTTGCAGGAGACATATTTGAGCATGGAAGAGCACCAGAAGATTATTTTGCAGAGATTTAAAGGAGGCTATAGAGCAGAATGTGAAGGGGTAATAAAAAGAGGGGTGGAGAGTATTGTAGACATGATTTCTCCTAGAAATAAAAGATAGCAGTTAAAGTTCAGTGGGGAAGTATGTAATTGCCAGAGGCAATTGGTAAGGGACAGAATAATCTTGGCAAATGTGTACCAAAAATGAAAAGGAGAATTGTGAGGGCTATCAAATAATATAGTAGATTTTCATCAAAATATGTTAACAATGGTGGGAGACTGGAAAATAGTTATAAACAGGTAGTATGTAGATAGTGTAATAAGGAGGCAGGTAGTCACATTAGACAGCAGGTTTTAAAGGAGTACCTTAGGATGTATGGCATAAAAGATAAGGCAATGTTTTTTTTTCCTAACAGGGATAACTTTACTTACTATTGCAATATACATTCTACCTGGGTAAGACTATATATATATATATATATATATATATATATATATATATATATATATATATATATATATATATATATATATATATATATATGGTTCTACTTTACATGGTCGACATTCCAAAATGTCGAGACCATATGGCCGAGACCATATGATCAACATTTGAAATGTCGAAGATGTAAAAAACAAAAATCTTACCTTAACACTGCTAGAAGGGGGGCAAGCCCCCCTGCACCCCCCGTAACTTAAATATACCAACTCCAAGATTGCACTACAGTGCGGAAGATAGAAATCTTTCCATTCTGCACTGTACGGAAATGCCTGTTTCGCGTGGTCGGCAATTCAAATGTCGATCATATGGGCTCGGCCATATGGTCTTCGACATTTTGGAATGTCGACCATGTAAAGGGGACCCATATATCTATATATATATATATATATATATATATATATATATATATATATATATGTATAAAACAGAAGAGAACTCCTACATGATAAGAGTTGTGATGTATCCATGGATACTTTCAAACTATACAATGGTGAGTGTGGACTTCTACCCTAGGTATAACACTGTGGAGACAAAACAATGAAAATTTCCTACATACTGGTTAAAGTCTGTAAAGCATGGACTTCTGATAAAAAAAATGTTGATGAGTATGCTAACTAATATGAACAGGGAAGAGGAATATGTAGTAAAGGGATATGAGAACAGTAAAATGAATATGAGACACAAAGTGAAACAAAAAGAGAGCAAGTGAAGTCAGTGGCACGTAAGATCTATAAAGACAATACAGAACGGTTGAAGACATTACAAGAAAAGGAAGGGCAAGAGAATAGTGTGCAAAATGCAGAAATGAAAGACAAGAAAATAAAGATAAATTATTACATAGCTGAATTATGTGAATTCATAAGTGCTTCCTTAAAGCACTTCTTTGAAAATACCCCAAGAATGCAAAAAGTATTGGCTCATGAGATGTGAAATCAGAAAGTTGAATGAGGAGGTGATGAAAATGAGGGATGAGGTCATGGGGCTGGTGAACAGTGACTCGGGAAATAGTGGAGATACTGTTTAGATATTATGAGCGGTTATACATTAGACAGACTTTAGGAAGAGGCTAGTGTCAGAAAATTAGAGATTGTTTAGAAGGATTAAACCTACCAGCTGTGACAAACCAGGAGGCACAACCCCTTTTGAGCCCAATTACATTTGATGACATAATGTGTTGTTTATGCAGTCAGGGACAGGTAAAACACAGAGTTGAGGTGGGATACCAATAGAGTTGTGAAAATAATAAAAGGATAAGCTAATTGACTTATGAATGCAGTTATTCAATAGAGTCTTGGTGTGGAATGAGAAGCCAGAGTCCCGGAAGAAAGCTGTATTAACAGTTATTTTGAAACAGGGTTAGGATCCATGAATGGCCTCCTCCTACAGGCCTATATTTGTATTAAACCAAGATTACCAGATATTAACATTTATGTTGGCAAAGAGACTAACTAAGATAGTCCGTAAGTTGATATACATGGATTAGTGTGGGTTTGTAATGAGTAGACAAACAAGTGATAATATTATTAGAACACATTTGATTCAGAAGGAGGCAGAAAAAAAGAAACTCTGTTACTGCTAGTGAGTCTAGATGTAGAGAAAACATTCAACAGAGTGCATTACCATTATTTGTAGGAGATCTTCAGGAAATTTGGATTCCCAGTGAAATGTATTGGGATGTTGATCAATGTATCAAGGAGCAGATGCAGACAGTGGCGGCTAGTGACTTCAAATCCAAGGGGGGCTGCAGGAGACAGCTGAATGGGTGGGGTCAATGGGAATGGGTGTGGCCAACTAGAAAGGGGAGGGGCTATGATCAAAACCACAAAAACTGTAACTTTAATTAAATACGCTGACCTGGGTGCCAAACCATCATTATCAGAGTCCAATCAAGAAAAAAGGAAAGTGTAGAAGAAAAAAAAATCTTCAATCCATTGGCTGCATGGCAGCTTACTTAATATCTAGATGGAAACAAAAAGGTTGTGAGGCATGAAAAAATAAATTACTTTTTAAATACATTACTGGAATGCCAGTTAAAATAAAGTATAAAAAAACAAGCAGCACTCAACTCAAACCACTTCTCCTTGCACTATGGTTCTAATTATAATTTATACTCAGCTTTATTAAAGTACCAAGTAACATGCTGAAAGTAGCAATCTCTGTGATACCCCCACTTGTAAAAATGTTTCTTATCCAAAAAAGACCTGCTGCCTGACAACAACTATCTACTTATTTCATGAGGAAAACATGATCAAAGTAAAAAATGAAAAGTAAACAGGAAACAATCTCAACATACATTGCTTAAAGGATTACTGCACAGGATATTGACCCCACATGATAGATTGGCATTCTGTTTAGTTTGCAGGTAAAGCCTGTAATGAACTCTTAAAATAATGTAATCCTGTAATTTATTACAAATACTGTCATATGCATTTCAATATCCAAGGCTTATATGTTATCTAGTTATGTAAGTATTCTCTGCATGGCAACAACAGAAAGGCTTTCAATGTTGGCAATTCGTTAACAGTATGCTTATTAAAACTTACTTGCATCTTACAATCTCAGACAAGCTTACCAGATGGTCGTTAAAGCATTGATACTTAAACACAGAGCAACAGGCACTTTCTAAATAATAAGCATAAATCAACAGTATAAAAATATGACAGAAACCAGAACATTCTGCAAAATCAAGAACAGATGAAAAACCATTGTAGTACGTGCATCTACCTTGGATGGGGGGACAGTCTGCAAATTTACACTGCATAACTGTTCATTGCCTTACTTGGACACATCCAGAGTCACTACACAGGGGAGTGCGGTGCAACAAGTATATCACAATTTGAAATGTCTCTGGCTGACTGCAATGGCCCTGAAACATTTGTCATACCTCTCAACCTCAGAGCAAGAAATGTGGACAAAGCCATACACAGAAGTGGGACAAAGACCCAAAAATAAGGACAATTTTTAAATACTGCTCTTATAAACTTAGAAAGATAATAGAATAGTAGTTCTTGTATTAGTATGAATTTTCTGAAGGGTATGAAATCTGAAACTCAAATGTCTGTCATTATTTTCTAACTTCAGTCTTTAATGATTTGCCACCAATTTGCCAAAAAAATACAATTTTATGAAAAATGGACCAAAAATGTGATTCAAAAATATAAAATAGCCACACAATACAGCTGTGAACCTGCAAAGAAGGGACATTTTTTAATATTATTACTGCTAACTTGAGCAGCTGACAAAATAAAATAATCTACATGCATTTCTGAAATAAAAGCAATCTATAACTGATTATTACAGTTATTTATTAATTGTAAACCCTCCATGTTTTCTTCCAAAATTGCCATTTTGTGGAGAGATTATTAGGGGAAGAGCAACATTTTGAGTCAAAATCGGGTACAGTTGAGAGGTTTGGATATGCCTAATTCTGTAAAGCAATTTATTTGCACATACCTCTCAACCTGTTAATGCAGGAAATCTGGACAAGGCCAAATATATTGGGGGAACATATAAACAGTACTAAAAATTGCTCTTGTATAAACTGAGACAGTTGATAGAATAACAGGTCTTTCTTTAGCATGCATTTTTCTGAAGGTTATGAAGTCTGAAACTCAGTGTCTGTCATTATTTAGTGACTTCATTTTTAAATGATTTGACAGAAAACCACAAATTTTATGAGGAACAAACCAAAAATAAGAAGCAAAAATCTCTTCGTTCTGTAAAAATCTGGACAGTTGAGAGGTATAGTTCAGCCAGGGCTGTCTGAGTTTGCTGCCCTTCCCCCCCTCACAAAATCATGGTCGAATGGAGCTTCTCCCCTACAGCCATTCCAATGAACCATTACTTGGCTATTTCACCCCATTTACCATAAACACTAACCGGGAAAAGCCGAAAAACAAAAACCATAAACAAATGCATACTGCTTTATTCTGCAATGATTTGGACTTCATTTGAAAGTTTTATTTTGTATTTTACAGCGCAAACACTAATAGATATCATATCTGCTAAACAAAGCAATGCAGTCTCACAATGAAAACAGACTTTGTATTAAAACTTCTCTGCCCTTGAAAACTCACATTCACTGAAACAGCATTGAAACCCACATTCAAAGAAAATACATTCTGCCAGTGGCGGATTAACTTTGGGTTTGGGCTGTTTTCAAATCACAGGCCCCTTGCACACGAAACATACACATGCTCTTTCATACACCTTCCTGATTGTATTAAATTATATTCCTTGCACAATACAGTACAGTTTTAGAGGGTGTTTTAAATTTGTTTTGAAATTTTTCCAGTAAACAGTGAAACAAAATGCATGCACCAGTAATGACAAAACTGCCCAATTCAGAACATTTCCATCATAAAAGTCTACTCAGACGTCTACAGTCCACCAGTATCAGTTCATGTGCACAATCTCTGAAGTAAAAGTCATATAAATAATTCCACATTAAAGAGATCTGTAACTAATGAAGAGGCTGCTGCTAGCAAACAACTTTGTATTTCATTGTTTCATCTACAAATAAAGTGCCGGTTACCCTTGAGGAATAAATTGCCTATCTTACACTAAAAAAATGATAAGCTAGCAATATTGCAATAGGGAATGGATGGCAAACTGATAACAGGTTCATAGTTACTAGGTATCTTCGCCAAAAAGGACTGCAGCATCCACCTCCTTTGCAAAGTACAGTATCAGCAATCCATCTATCTACTGTGGGAGTAGAGCCCACAGCATTCTGCATCAAAAGCAAGTACACTACCTGTTGTGCTATTAACAAGGCAAGCAGACTCAGCATAAGCAGCACTAAAATTTTGCTCCCCTGCAGCTCTCAGCTTCTTGTAAAATCTACTCACTCAGCTGTATCTCTGAACTTTGCAGCACAAAGAAATCTGGAAAAAGCCAAAATTTATTGTGGGGGGGACAAAAGCCCAAAAACCAGGGACACATTTTAAACATTGCTTGTATAATGTTGGAAAGTTGCTACAATAAAATGCTGTGTTACCACCATGCATTTCACTGCCAAGCCTTAAACCCAGGACCCTGTGCAAAACAGTCAGAGCAACATACCACTATGCCACATCAGCTGTTTTGTGAAAGAGGAAGACGGAAACTTAAATGGCTACCATTTAGTGAATTCAGTTCTCACCATAGCTCTCAATCCCTTAGCAAAAAACACCCAGACAAAGCCAGTAATGGGGGAATATAGGCCCCAGACATATTCAGTGAATTCAGTTTTTACCATAGCTCTCAACCTTAGCACAAAAAATCTGGATGAAGCCAATAATGAGGGAATACAATCCCAAAAATAGGGACAAATTTCAAATGTCCATCTTATACACTTAGAAAATTGCTAGAATAAAAGCTTTTGCGTTACCATGCACTTTCTGAAGAATATGAAGTCTGATATTCAAATGCGTGTCATTTTTAACATTTATTAACCAGGAAAGTCTAACTTGGAACAAAAGCTAATTTTTAGCAGAGGCCCAGGGAGAAACACTCCAGACAGACACATGTCTTTGTAAGATGAGAGGACACTAGAGGAAACAAACACAGGGAGGGCATACAGACTCCACAGAAAAGGCCAAGAATCAAACCAGAGAACCTGTAGCTGTCAGGCAACAATGCTACCACTGCATCAATGCACTACCAGTTTTGCAAGGACAGAAACCACAGATTTTAGGAGGAATAGAACAAGTTTGAGGGAAAAATTTGCAGTGTTTTTACAAATGGTGGTGGGTAGGGAATTCAGGCTCCTGCCACCTGGGCTCAAGGTACAGGGTTCATGCCTTATTCTCTACCCACTACCATGTAGCAACTGGGGCATTACACACACACACACACACACACACACACACACACACACACACACACACACACACACACACACACACACTACCTGTCCTCCACAAAATGGCCGCCGACCCTCTGCAGCTAAGTCCACAAAACGGCCGCTGATCCTCGGCAGCTAAGTCCACAAAACGGCCGCCGATCCATGAATCCTCTGGCCTGCGCATGGGTCTCCCACGAGAGATGGCTAGTCCCACAAGAGTAGTAGACTGGAGCCTCTTTCCTGTGGGCGATGCAGTCCGGTGACCTTTTGGTCTGTGCGGTCATCACCTCACAGACCTCTGAGCTGGAAGGGCAGAGTTTCCTGCCTTTCCTAGCTGGACTGCCTAACAGAGCAGTCTGGAGCTCTGGAATGAGCACACATGCGTGAATGGAGTTCTCAGGAACAATGCACGCATACTTGGAGTCTGTGAATTTTTTTTTTTTTAAATGTTATTTTTCAATTTTATTGTACAGGTGGGGGGGCTGCAGTCCTATAGCACGAGCCACCCCTGGATGCAGAGTTAAAAATAAATGGAGGTTTAAATTAGGAGTTTTTGCTATTGAGGGATATAAGGCATTAGCTCTATCTCTCACCTGTATTATTCGCCGTCATCATCATCATCTTTCGGCTGTTCCCGTTAGGGGTCACCACAGTGGATCATCTGTTTCCATTTCTTCCTGTCCTCTGCATCTTGCTCTGTCACACCAACCACCTGCATGTCTTCTCTCACTACATCCATAAACCTTATCTTAGGCCTTCCTCTTTTCCTGTTACCTGGTAGCTTCATCCTTAGCATCCTTTTCCCAATATACTCAGCATCCCTCCTCAGCACATGTCCAAACCAATGTAATCTTGCCTCTCTGGCTTTGACTCCAAGCCTTCCAACCTGGGCTGACCCTCTAATATACTTATTCCTAATCCTGTCCACCCTCATCACACCAAGTGCAAATCTTTAACTCTGCCACATCCAGCTCTAACTCCTGTCTTTTTTGTCTGTGCCACTGTCTCTAACCCATATAACATAGCTGGTCTCACTATCCTCTTGTAGACCTTCCCTTTCACTCTTACTGGTATTCGTCTGTCACAAATCACTCCTGACACTCTTCTCCACCCACTCCATCCTGCCTGTACTCTCTTCTTCACCTCTCTTTCACACTCACCATTGCGCTGAACTGTTGATCCCAAATATTTAAACTCATCCACCTTCACCACCTGTACTCCTTGCATCCTCACCATTCTTCTATCCTCCCTCTCATTCACACATATATTATGTCGTAGTCCTGCTGACCTTCATTCCTCTTCTCTCTAGAGCTTATCTCCATCTCTCCAGGACCCCCTCCACCTGTTCCCTACTCTCACTACAGATCACAATGTCATCTGCAAACATCATAGTCCACTGGGACTCCTGTCTGATCTCGTCTGTCAACCTGTCCATCACCATTGCAAATAAGAAAGGGCTCAGAGCTGATCCTTGATGTAATCCCACCTCCACCTTAAACACATCCATCACTCCCACCGCAGACCTCACCTCTGTCACACTACCCTCGTACATATCTTGTACCACTCTTACATACTTCTCTGACACTCCCGACTTCCTCATACAATACCACAACTCATCTCTAGGCACCCTGTCATATGCTTTCTCTAAGTCTACAAAAACACAATGCAACTCCTTCTGACCTTTTCTGTACTTCTCCATCAACACTCTCAGAGCAAACATCACATCTGTAGTGCTCTTTCCCGGCATGAAACCATACTGCTGATCACTAATCATCACGTCTCTTCTTAACCTAGCTTCTACTACTCTTTCCCATAACTTCATGCTGTGACTGATAAATTTAATCCTTTTGTAGGTACAGCTCTGCACATCACCCTTATTCTTAAAAATCAGTACCAAAACACTTTTTCTCCATTCCTCAGGCATCCTCTCACTTTCCAAAATTTCATTAAACATTCTGGTTAAAAACTCCACTGCCATTTCACCTAAACACCAATGCTTCCACAGGTATGTCATCTGGACCAACAGCCTTTCCATTCTTCATCCTCTTCATAGCTATCCTTACTTCCTCCTTGCTAATGCATTGCACTTCATGATTCACTATCCCCACATCATCCAACCTTCTCTCCCTCTCATTCTTTTCATTCATCAACCCCTTAAAGTACTCTTTCCATCTGCTCAACACACTCTCCTCGCTTGTAAGTATGTTTCCTTCATTATCATTTATCACCTTTACCTGCTGCACATCTTTCCTAGCTCGGTCCCTCTGTCTAGCCAATCAGTACAGATCCTTTTCTCCCTCCTTAGTGTCCAACTTTTCATACAACTCTTCATATGCCTTATCCTTAGCCTTCGCCACCTCTCTCTTTGCCATGCACCTCATCTCCTTATACTCCTGTCTACTTTCTTCATCTCTTTGACAATACCACTTCTTCTTTGCCAACCTCTTTCTCTGTATACTCTCCTGTACTTCCTCATTCCACCACCATGTCTCCTTGTCGTCCTTCCTCTGTCCAGATGTCATACCAAGCACCTTTCTAGCCATCTCCCTTACTAGCTCTGCTGTAGTTACCCAGCTATTTGGTAACTCTTCACTGCCACCCAGTGCCTGTCTTAACTCTTCCCTGAACTCCACCTCACAATTACCCTTTTTCAATTTCCACCATTTGATCCTTGGTGTTGCTCTCACACTCCTCCTCCCCTTCTTGATCACCAGCATCATCCTACAAACCACCATCCTATACTGACTAACTACACTTTCCCCGGTCACCACTTTATAGTCTCCAATCTCCGTCAAACTGGCCCTCCTACATAAGATATAATCCACCTGTGTGCATCTTCCTCCACTCTTGTATGTCACCCTATGCTCCTCCCCCTTGTTAAAATACGTATTCACCATAACCATGTCCATCCTTTTCACAAAATCCACTACCATCTGACCTTCTGCATTCCTTTGTTTAACACCATACCTACCTATCACTTCCTCATTCCCTCTGTTCCCTTCACCAACATGCCCATTGAAATCTGCTCCAATCACCACTCTTTCACCCTTGGGTACAGTCATCATGACTTCATCCAACTCATTCCAAAATTTTTCTTTCTCGTCCATCGCACACCCAACTTGTGGAGCATATGCACTAACATTATTCATCATTACACCACCAATTTCCAGCTTCATAAACATCACTCTATCCGACACTCTTTTCATCTCCAAAACACTCTTAGCATACTGTTCCTTCAGGATAACTCCTATGCCATTTCTCCTCCCATCCACACCATGATAAAAAATTTGAACCCACCTCCGATACACCTAGCCTTACTCCCCTTCCATCTGGTCTCTTGCACACACAATATACCAACCTTACTTCTGTCCATCATATCGGCTAGCTCTCTCCCTATACCAGTCATGCTGCCAACATTCAAAGTTCCAACCCTTGCTACCACAGTCCTAGCCTTTCTCCTCTCTTCCTGCCTTCCGCCATGCCTTCCACCTCCTCTCCTCCTCCGGCCAACAGTAGCCCAATTTCCGCCAGCACCCTGTTGGCTAACAGTACTGGTGGCGGTTGTTGTTAACCCAGGATTCGACCAATCCGGTATGTAAATATTTTCTGGTGTCCGCACGAATAATTTGGCCATGTTTTATGCTGGATGCCCTTCCTGACTCAACCCTCCCTATTTATCCAGGCTTGGGACCAGCACAAAGAAATGCACTGGCTTGTGCATCCCCAGTGGCTGGGTTTATTGATCCAGAAATTGATCCAGAAGTTATGTCCTAGTAACATACTAGGGTATGAATGGAAAAATATGCAAGAAAAGTTAGTGTTCTTTGCAGACGATATAATGTTGTATTTAACAGACTTGGAGGAGAGCCTCCCAAATCTTTGTAGGACTCTGAGAATTTGTTGAGTTATCAGATTGTAAAGTGAACAAAGAGAAAACGAAGGCAGGTTGTAAAGTGAACAGAGAGAAAGCAAAGGCAGTCTCCATAAACTATGAACCCTCAACTAGTCCAGCAGTGTACATTATATGGGGGCATTATAAATTGAGATACTCTGGATATGGATAGTCAGGAGAAGTAGCCAGGAATTCACCAAGAGAGACATGGAAGGAAATTCAAAAAAAGATGATAAAAAGTGCGAGTTTATGACACTAAATATAAATAATAAGGTAGTTGTTTTAAAAATGTTTGTGGTACCCTTGGTAATATATAGGGTCTAGGCCTTTCTTTATCAGACTGAGGACAAGGTGAGGGTATGTTTAGAGAAAGAGATAAAGAAGTTTCTTTGGGAAGTGAAGATCCACAGGGTAACCTGGTACTTCCAGAAGAGCAAGGGAGATTGACACAGCCAGATTTGAGGAATTATTATAGGGCCACAAAATTAAGGTTGGTATATTTGCTTCAACATGGAGGATATAATGGAGAATGGAAGCAAATGCATTATGACATTGGCTCACAGTGCCAAAGAGCGAGAGACAGAGATAGAGCAAGAGAGATATCAGTACCCAAAATGGGAAAAAGAGGATAAATTAACTCTATGGAGAGTATGCAGAAAAAGAAGTTATGTTATTTACCATAACGTTCCATCTGGGTTGTTCATCTTCATTCATTCATTACTGATGGGAAGTCGGTTCCATCCTCGGAACTGAGTCGGCCTTATAACAAGCCCGTGCCAGCCAAAAAACTGTCGAGCTAAGCTTTACTCATAGTACTCCTCTCCCTATTACCTCAGATCGAGTTTGCCTGTGATAAAGAAAGCAGAGGCTTTTTCTGAGTAGAAACCCTAATGCTGGATTAGGACTAAATCCGATCCTGCAGGAGCCCCTAGGAGGGTGAAGGAGGGTGTGACTTAATGAATGAAGAACCCTCAGTTCTATAACATTGATATGTAGATTGGCCTCTATATCTGACCATGTGCCTTGGACCATCTTTCCCTGGAAAAGCTCCCCCCCCCCATCAGGGAAGCATCCATGGTCACTGTGGCCCTAGGTTGAAATGGGGAGAAAGGGCGACTCCATAAGTCCTCTTCTGGCTTCATCCACCAAATTAAATCTTGTTTGCATTGTTTTGTTATGTGGATTTGAAAGGACATAGGATGATGCGAGGGATACCACTGTGTCAGTAGGAGCCACTGGAGAAACCTCATGTGTAGTCTTGCTAGAGGAACTATTGTAATTGATGCTGCCATTGAACCCAGAAGTTGAAGGACCACCTGAGCCGGGACTTGGTTTTGACAAAGTATCACCCAGAGTTCAGACCTTATCCTTTCCAGTCTGTGATCTGGGAGGGAGACCAGGCAAGACTGTGTATTGAACATTCTCCTATAAATTCTAAGGTTTGAGAAGGAATTAGGTTTCATTTCTCCCAGTTAATAGAGATTCCTAAGGAATCTGCCAGTGTGAGAGTGTAGTTTAGGACTGTCACCAGTAGATGCTTGGTGGGGGCGGTAAAGAGCCAATCGTCTGTATGGAAATGCACAAAATCCTTGAAGTCTCAAGTGAGCTGTTACCACTGCAATGCATTTGGTGAACACTGGGGGCTGTAGAGAGTCCAAAGGGCAGTACACAGAATTGGTGATGATTGGCTCTCAGCCGGAAGCAAAGGAATCTTCTGGAGCGCTTGTCCATTTTTATGTGGTAATATGAATTTTTCCTGGTTGACAAATTTGTTCAGAATGCTGAGATCCAAAATTGGTCACCAGTCCCCTGTCCTTTTTGGCACTAAAAATAATCTTGAGTAGACTCTGGATCCTATTTGGTTTGTTGGGACTGCTTGGATGACTCTTTTTTGATACAGCTTTCTTATCTCTTGAGCTACTGCTTCCCTTTGATTGGGCGGAATGTTGGGAATTTGTCTTGATGACTGGGTAAATGTTGAATGGTATGTGGTAACCTCTGGCTATGATCTTCTGCACCCAAGAATCTGTGGTTATTGTTTGCCAGGCAGGGTGGTACAGAGAGAAACATCCCCTGACTGCTTCCAGAGGAAAGCAATCGAGCTGCTGTTCAGGAGTGCTGGTAGGGCTGTCCAGAGAAAGAATCCCTGGACCCTTGGTTACACGGGCTCCCTCTGACTCTGTAGGGGCATTTTCCAGAAGAGCTACCCCCCTCTGCCCCGGGGAGTAAACTCATCATGTGTGTAATGGTAAGGACCCTGTGATTTCTTGTACCACATCTTTCCACTTCTCTGATTCCTGGAGTAGGGATGTTGGGGAGTGGAAAAATGTATGCCCACAGCAGACAGGGTCTTGCCACCATTTTCACACCTGACTAATGTGTCTTTCACTTTTGGGACAAAAAGGGAAGAAGTTTCCACTGCAGCATTAAGAAAGGAAGACTTAAAAGGGTCCACAAAGTCACATCCAGACGTGACGCCTCATGACAAAGCCTGAACCCACCGCTGTAGCCGCCCCCTCGGTAGTGTGAGAAATTAACCACATGGAGGAGTTGGATATCGATTCCAGGGTTGCATGCTATGAGGCAACTTTGTCACATACCTCATCAGGGACTGCTTCTGCTAAGGTTCTGTAGAGCTCTGAGACTAGGGATCTCTGAAGCCTAGTAAAGTCTGCCAGATAGTTCAAAGACCGAATGGCAAAGATCGATGAGGCAAACAGTTGCTTCCCTAACCTGTCCACCACCTGAGACTCTCTGTTTGGGGATGGACAGCCTGCCTCTCCTCAGCGAGCTCCTTCCTAGTGGCTGCCGGAACCACCATAGCATCTACTGATAGGCCCTTGGACCAGTGTGGGCTTTCCTCAGGAGGGGATAAAATTTTGTCTGGTCTCCATGGGATTGGGTCAATGGTATTAGGACTCTTCCATGCATGCTGCATGATGAGTTGGACTAGCTCGTCTGCAGGCAAAGTCACCCAGGAAGTAGAGGGTCGAGCACCAAAAGCCTGCAAGAATGCAGACTCCTTGGAGGAAGGGTTGGTGGGCTTCCAGTCACCCCACTGTTTCAGAATTTTCAGTATGTCTCCAAAGAAGGCATGTTCAGGGGGTGACCATGGGGACCCCCTCCCCTTCATTGTAGTTTGTATCTTCAGTGAGACACTCCTCAGGGGAGTCCATGTGCTTCCTCTTGCATGTTCTCTTGCATGGTACCTCTTCACCAGGGATTCCGAAGAGGACTCTGAAGAGGGGGCACCCTGCGGTAGGGTATCTTGAGGTGCTTGATGTCCCAATGCGGTGGACTGTGTCACCTGTGGCTCATAGGGAGGACATAACTGGTATTCCAATGCCGACGGTTTTCCTACAGAGGCAAGGACCCTCTCCATCACTTGGAAAGCTGGCCCACCTGAAGAGGGAAGGGAGCCCAGAACCAAGAAGGACAACCTCGGAACCGGGGTTACAACCTGCTCCAATGGGCCCTGTCCCAAGGAAGGAGCCCCAAGGGGACTAGGTATTGTCAGGACTCCTGGAACTGTAGTAGATGCCGCCGTAGAAAAAATAGGTGCCATACTAGGGGTCACGGTGCCCACAGTCCAATCACGATCTTGAGGATGGCCTGGCTCAGTGTGAGCCGAAGACCAAAAGGTCGGCTCCGGAACCACTGTGAGATCCACAAGTGGAACCGAAAAATGGGAACCGAAAGAGGCGTCGGTGCCGAGAACTTCATTGCCTGCAAGGAGGTCAAAGGAGGAGAATATGTCAGAGTCCGTGGATATAGACTCCCAACTCCAGATGGGAGGGGAGTTTTGGAAGGTGTTGCAGTCCCTCTGGCCATTAGCAGCTGATCCACAAGATGCACCACGTCCAATTCCGAGAGCTCCTGGTTAATCAGGTCAGTATCTCTGACAGGGAGTCAGGCCATTCCAAAAGGGGGATAACTGTTGCCCAAAGAAAGGATCCACCATGGGTGCGTATCAGATCTGAGCAGACTGGCATACAGGCACTGTAGTCTCAAGACCAGTGACATGTATGGGGAAAGTGTCCAGTGCCTGAGTGTTTAAAGCTGGTTCCAAAAGGGGTGTAACAGACACTGGAGGTAAAATTGGTACTGTAGACATTGTTGGTGCCATGGATGGTGCCGAGGTCACAATTTTCGAAGACGGCACTGAAGTAGAAACCATCAACTTTGGTACTGAAGGCAGTGCCATGGAGGGCAGTTGAGGCCCTGGAGCTGAAGTGGTTAGAGTCAATTTAGGTACTTTCTGTTTGGGTTCCTGCTTCTTATCACCAGAGGATGAGGCGGGAACTGAATGAGGTCTTTTTACTCAGAGGAGGTGAGCCCTCTGACCCAGAAATAGCCTCTGAGAAAGGTGTCTTAAGGAGGTCCTTTAATATCAACTTGTTCTTTCTCTCATTCAGGGTATACCTCTCAAGTGTACCTCATTATGAGGAAAGTACCTCATTTGGGGTCTTAAAAAGTTCATGTTCCTCAAAGTTCCACATTGAAAGAGTCTGTCACACATTCAGTGTTAGGAATTTTTTTTAAGTGAAATTCATGATAAATAGAAATTAATTATTTTAATTCATTAAAGGACCTTCTTTATAAGTAAAACCAGCATATTTTAACCATCCTATGACCTTCCTAGTTGAAGTTGTTGGTAAGCTGTTAGCAAGTGTTCCACATTTTGCCCATTTGTTCCATATTATGAAGGCGAGTGTTCCTCATTTTGGAGATGGAAGGTTGAGAGCTATCATTCAGGGTACAAGAGCTGAATCCTTTGCATATACCACAAAGAGGCTGAACCGAAAGGTGTGGGACACCCAGACAATAAACACAGGAAACACTGGTGTTGGAACTGGGCATTTTGCAATCACATTGGGCACATTGCTTAGAACCTAAAGTTCCCTTTTTTCCGACATGGCAGAAGACAAGTTTAATCCAAAGCCTAGATACTAACACAACCAAAATACAACAATAAACCCTACAAGAAGGAATAGAGAAAGTTGTTTTTTTTTTACAAATACAGAAAGAAACGAAAAGATACCAACAGTGGTATGAAGATTACCTCAAAAGGTAAGGGAAAGAAAATAGAGAGAGGGAGGGCCTGTACCAATGATGGTACTTAATATTACCAAGTTGGTAAGGAGATAGTAGAAAAACCTTAATAAATGGGTAAAAGTTTAACAATTAACTAGAGAAGTAAGCAACAAAGAAAAGAAAAGAGAAATGTTGAAGAAAAAGGTTTTATAACTGAAATGTGCTTAATCTTATTCCTTTAATCATATTCAAAACTATGTTTAAGGGAATAGGAGTAAAGGAATTTTAGAAGTGGAAGAGTAGCTTACTCCAGGCTAAGATATGCACTGGACATTACGTGTATAAAAAAAAGATAAGGGTCAGTTTATTTGGAACAGTTAAAATAGGGTGACAAGATTAAAGACTGGGGGACAATTAAACAATTATTTCCAATTGATGGTAATGATTACTTGGCCTATAGTTTAATGGGCTCTGTGCTCGTTCAGCATAAGAGCAGTCTGGACCAATAATGTTTGCAAGTAAAGTTATGTCAGCATGGTCTGTGATGTAAAATGCGTGCAGTTAAGACTATGTCAACATGGTTTGTTTTCATTTTTTAAAAATGTACGATTGCCTGTGTCATAAGTGATAATTTAATAAAGATGCTTCTTGTTAAAAAAAAGAAGTCTGGACCAAGAAGGTGCTCAGACACAAGAAGTGATAAGATTTTTAAATGAGGCATGAATTGTCATTGCCATCTTGAGGAGACTAGTGGGCTATTACAGGGAACAGTGAGATAGGCTAATGGGTGAGGAAAGGATTGGGAAGGAAAATTAGATCTTCAGTGTTCTAACGAAATGTGGCAGGAAATGTGCCTTATCCCAAAAAGGACAATTAAATCCAGCAAATTTAGAAATTTTGGTTAGAAGTGACTCCATAAATATTTTTATACACCAGAGAAAGTAAGCAACATGTTTCCAGGGACTAATGTAAGGTACTGGAGATGTGATAATGGGTTAGTAGGGGACTGGGAGCATATTTTTGGGTTTGCCCAAAATTGTAGCAGCTTGTCGCCATCATCAAAACCTCTTTTCCCATTGTTTTCTACATGGGGCCAGGGTGTTGTATCAACTGTTGCCAACTCTCCCAATTCATTGCCACTCTCCCACCTTCCCTGACAGTCTTGCTTGACTGTCACAGATCTTCTCCCATACAGTCCATCCACATCTTTGCTGGATGCCCTCATTTTCTCTTGCTTTCTTCCTGCTTGTGCAAAATCTTCTTCATCATACTGTCTTCTGCTTTTCTACTCATGCATCTGAACCACTGTGATCTCTTCTTTTTGACCATTTCTGCAGTTTGAGCTACTTTGGCTCCTGCTTTTATGCCCTCATTTCTTTGTGTGTACGACTGCATGCATCATACCACCCAGCTCAGGCACTTCATCTCCATCATCTCTAAATTCCTCAGTTTCTCTGCCTTTACTGACCAGGTTTCTGTGTCATACAATAATACTGGTTGCATAACTGTTTTGTAAACCTTACTTTTCAGCTTCTTTGGCATTCTTCTGTCATACACTACCCCTGACAATCTGTACCAGTCAGCTGCAGTCCCTCTGATTCTAGCCTTGAACTCCTCATTCAGATTTTGCTTCTTTTCAACCACCCTTTCCATATACTTGATGATGTTAACCTGTTCCAGTTATTTCCCTTCTTTCTCAGTTCTCAGCCTCTTATGATTTCCCTCATTTTGCTGCCATTACAACTGTCTTATCTTTCATCCCATGTAACTTCAGTTTTGCATTCCATTCCCATACCCTTTGCTGAAGTTCTTTCTCAAAGTCAGCCTGTAATACCATATCATCTACCTACAGCAATTTTGTTGATCTGTCCACACCAACCTGTTTGCTAATGTAGTCCCTTATCAGTATGAGAGTTGAAACCTGATGAAAACCCACTCTCACTGGGAACCCCTCCATGAGACCAAACACTTGAATCACTGGGTCCTTGTACATAGCTTGCACTAATTCTACCAATGTTTCCTGGGACTTCAAACCACTGCAGGACTGCCCAAATTAGCTTTATTGGGACCTTGTCATGTTTTCTGAAAGCCTATACATGACAAGTTGGACTCTTTCTTCATCTCTACCTTATTCTCAACTATCTGTCTCACTGCAAACATCAGGTCGGTTGTGTATTCTTATCTGAATCCAAACTTCTTATCTCCCATCATACTTTCTACTTCTCTGTGTATTCATTTAGCTGTCACCCTCTCCAGAACTTTCATGCAGTATAAATAGGTGTTTGATACCTCTGTACTGCCCAAAATTGTGGCTGTCCCCTCTGTTCTTATACACTGGCACTGGTATGGTTATTCTCCAGTAATCTAGGATATGTCTTTCTCTCCATACCGCTATGCATACCCTCAGGAGCCATTTTTCCCATATCTCACTCAAAATCTTGATCATATCTGCTGTGACTTCATCTCAGCCTGATATTTTATCTGACTTAATTTTCCTTAATGCTGTTATTTCTTCTAGGGTGGGCTCCTCCTCTATAGGCTGTGTCTGGGGCAGTACAGCTTCTATGGGGTTTTCTTTTTTCAGAAACTGCTGGAAGTACTCCTTCCATCTGCCTTCGATGTCCTGTGGACTGGTAAGCAGGTTTTTGCTTGCACTCCTTATGAAGGATTTCTGACTTTATCTTTCTGTTCTTTTCTTGCAACCTGATAAGAGCTTGTTTGTGCCATCTACTGAGATACTTTCCAGTATCTGGTGGAGTGCATCTGATGCTTTTTTTTTGCTACTGCAACTCCTCTCTTAGCCTTTATCTTAGCCAGCCAGTATTCCTTCTTAGCCTGGTCCATCTTTTCTACCTTCCAGTTTTTCTTGCACTCATATTTTCTTTTGATGACTTCCTAGACTTCTGCATTTCACCACCAGCTTTCCTTATGTACCTTATTTCTATACCTGGCTTGGCCGCATATCTGTTCTGTAATCCTCACATGTTTTGAGGTGCTGACATTCTTCTTAAGCTCCACTTATTTCCTCTTCTTCCTGAGGTGCTAGAGCCTTGAGTTAATTCCTTGAACTCCTGTGCTTTCTCTTCAGTCAACTTCCAGGTCTTCATCCTAGTCTTTTGCTTCATTAGAACCTTTTATCATCACTGCTTGCAACTGATTGTGGCAACCAAAGGCTTATGCTGTGGACTACATGTTTCACTAGGGATGACTTTGCAATAGTTGATTCTATCCCAAGTGCCCTTTCCTTCCTAGAAGGAAATCTACCTCAGTTGCGTGTTGGCTACTCTTGAATGTGATCTTGTGACAGTCTCTCTTGCTGAACCATCTGTTGGCTACCAACAAGGTATCTGTCAGATGGAATTCTAGAATGGTCTGTCCTTTATTCCCGTTGTCCTACCCATGTGGACACAGGCAGTTCTCATATCCTGTTCTGTTTGTCCCAATATGTGCAATCAGGTCACTTAATACCCATACTAATTCCTGTTTTCCTGTTTTATCCAGTAGGTCCTGCAACTGCTATCTGAATGCACTCTTTTCTTCACTATCACAGCCCTGCTTTAGAGCACAAGTTGAGTTTGTTAATAGTGACCTATCCTTACTGTTGAATCTGGTTGCCACGAGTCTATCACTAATTCTGATGACATCACTCATTGTCTTCTGAAGCCTCTCCCTCATCACAATTCCCACACCATTTCTAGTCTGCTCTCCTCCAGAGTAGTAGACTCTGGATCCCACTCCAAATGGTCTGCTGCACTGCATATTGTCTCCTGGATACATGGGATGTC
>NC_056750.1:407686927-407774427 GCF_019279795.1 Protopterus annectens | reverse complement strand
CATTTAGACATGGTAACACATTGTGGTGGTGATTGCCCAACAGGTAAGGGAAACAGTGTAGAATAGGGGACTTTTGGATGAATAAGCAATAAATTCTGAGTTCTTGGGAATTTGGCTAAGAATGAATAGTTTTTGAGTAGTTTTGCATGGGTGAACGCACAAGGAGGAGTAATGGGGACTGATACTTTTAAGTCAGCACACCAGAGTTACAGTTATGAAGTCAGCTATTATCCTGTGCCTATTTAAGGGCAAGATAACTCCAATATGGTTAAACTCCTTCAGGAGAATTCAATACAGTCTGGAACACTTGTGTGGAGTTTTGTTGTTAAAGACAAACTGTCTGAGGTCAGAGCAGTGTACTCCAAGACTGGAGTCTAGAGAGAGAGGTCTGTATTTGGCAGTGGTATTCCTGGTAATCAGAAAATCTGGATGTTATATGACCAGAGAAATACTGGTATAGAAAATTTTAATTGTTTTACCAGAGGAAGATTTAGAGGTGAAAGACATTAACTTGTAAAAACTGTAGGTTATGTTTCTGTGAACATCTCCTGGACTGTTATATTAAGCTTTATTCTTGGGAGAGACTTGTGTTTTAAACAGGCTCAGTGGAGGGTGCAATTTCCAAAGACTGCACTCAGGGAGATCTTTTATACCTGTACAAAGTATGATCATTAACATGGCATAAAGACTGAATTGTTTATTTTTACTCCAAGTCTTTTATGTGGTTTACCATTTACAGTCTGGTTGTATTTTAGTAAGACAGATGATTTTATGTTGTACCAGTAAAACCTTACTGTTTAGTGAAGACACTGGTGGGGTTTCACGCCTTGAAAATTCTACAGTGTGTGTGTGTGTATGAAAGCAAGAATGATAAACTTAGTGGAGTAATATTGCAAGTGCTATACCAAAGTAATATATGATTTAAAAGTAATCTGAAGAGGTGCCAACATGGGTGGCACACAGGAAGCAAACCACGCATGGTATCACATAGGCAAATGTGATTTAAATGCAGTAAAGGCTTACTTAAAGAATGTAAAATTCAGAAAGTGATGCACATATCCAGCAATATAAAAGTATTTGAACACAAGAAGATGCAGTGAAAGCAGGCTGCATTAATAGTGACAGATTGTAATTCAGTCATAATCATGAAGGATGCTACCAGTGCTACATGTACAACATAGAAGAAAATGGTAAAAGGAGTACCAAACCACGATGCAAATAAAGCTGAATAAGTCCCAGTAAAATCCAACAGGAAAAGTCTTTATTGTAAACCAAAAAGTAAGCGCTTTCGCGTGGGTCCTCCCACGCTTCATCAGACAACATTACATACAAAATGCAAACCCTTTATATACTCCTTGCTAAAACAGCAAGGCGGGAAATCAACCAATTAATTAAACAATTAGCATTTTGAAAAACAATTTGTAATTAAAGACATATTCACAGCACAGTTTTTAAAGAATGCACGATTATGTTTAAGAAACTAATGTCATTGTTGGAATCAAGCACTATAGCGTTACTGTATCGCTAAGCATTCAAAACATATAATCGTGATGTTGGTATCAACAAAAGAGGCAAACCAGCAATAAATTGTAGCAGCAAAACTTGAATGAAACAAAAGTATCTCATAAACTCATTTCTACAGAGATCAATCTGAAACTACATACACATCAGTTTATAAAAAACTTGCATTCAAACGCAAGTGTCAAATGAAATAATATCGTAAACATGATAAAGTATACCAGGTGGTATACTTTAAGACACGTAGCTACATGATCCCTATGGCCCTATTGAATTCCTAAATATCCAAAGTGTGTAGTTCTAACTATAGAATTTCAAAAGGACAACATCAAAAATAGTAACTCATAGAGCGATGTTTCCCGTGACTAAAACGTCACTCAAGCACATAGAAACATCCGATATGAATTTAAGTGTACGATTGTGCAAATAACATCGTGCATTGCTGCAACGATATTACATTAATCTCTAAATACTACACGTACACATACCATTAGAATTTTCTATGTCCCGTTGCTGTATAGACCCATATAGCATAGCATAGGCATAAGTGAATAAATAATCCACATGCTTAAAATATGCGGTTAAAAATGTATAATAGTATAATATGGCGAGATAGAACTTAACATCAAAATATGTGTCATAAACGAAAATATATATATAAAAAACATGTGTATATATATATATATATATATATATATATATATATATATATATATATATATATCAATAAGAAACTATAAACTAAAAGCTAAAATAGGACTCAATGTCTATATATTCCTGAGACCAGTATTTGAGTCAAATATCATATTATAGCTTTGGGCTATACTCTGTGTTTCATTTGTCTTATCTTTTTATTGTGGTGATATATATGAGTAAGATATAATATGCTTCATTTCATACTTCGGATATATTTTTAAATATTGTTTTTATTTATCCAAGTCATAGTCACACATACATTTGTAGTAATGCCCCCTTTTTTAGCTTTTAGTTTATAGTTTCATATTGATATATATATATATACACATGTTGTTGTTTTTTATATATATATTTTCGTTTATGACACATATTTTGATGTGTTATTAAGTTCTATCTCGCCATATTATACCATTATACATTTTTAATCGCATATTTTAAGCATGTGGATTATTTATTCACTTATGCCTATGCTATGCTATATGGGTCTATACAGCAACGGGACATAGAAAATTCTAATGGTATGTGTACGTGTAGTATTTAGAGATTAATGTAATATCGTTGCAGCAATGCACGATGTTATTTGCACAATTGTACACTTAAATTCATATCGGATGTTTCTATGTGCTTGAGTGACGTTTTAGTCACGGGAAACATCGCTCTATGAGTTACTATTTTTGATGTTGTCCTTTTGAAATTCTATAGTTAGAACTACACACTTTGGATATTTAGGAATTCAATAGGGCCATAGGGATCATGTAGCTACGTGTCTTAAGTATATCAGGCTCTGGTATACTTTATCATGTTTATGATATTATTTCATTTGACACTTGCGTTTGAATGCAAGTTTTTTATAAACTGATGTGTATGTAGTTTCAGATTGATCTCTGTAGAAATGAGTTTATGAGATACTTTTGTTTCATTCAAGTTTTGCTGCTACAATTTATTGCTGGTTTGCCTCTTTTGTTGATACCAACATCACGATTATATGTTTTGAATGCTTAGCGATACAGTAACGCTATAGTGCTTGATTCCAACAATGACATTAGTTTCTTAAACATAATCGTGCATTCTTTAAAAACTGTGCTGTGAATATGTCTTTAATTACAAATTGTTTTTTCAAAAATGCTAATTGTTTAATTAATTGGTTGATTTCCCGCCTTGCTGTTTTAGCAAGGAGTATATAAAGGGTTTGCATTTTGTATGTAATGTTGTCTGATGAAGCGTGGGAGGACCCACGCGAAAGCGCTTACTTTTTGGTTTATAATAAAGACTTTTCCTGTTGGATTTTACTGGGACTTATTCAGCTTTATTTGCATCGTGGTTTGGTACTCCTTTTACCATTTTCTTCTTGATTTTTTCGCTTGGAAGGAGCACCTTTTGGCAGGACAGTTGCTTCACTTCAGATTTACATGTACAACATAGACAACCATGCTGCGTGAGATGTATGTGGCAATAAGTAGCAAGAGCAGATCACATAACTGCTACCATCCTGAGTCATCTGTATTATATGTTCAAGGCCAAGGAGGCGTATGGTGTCAGGGAAATGCAAATAACTCTGGAGTCTTTAGTCTGTACTGTCGTTTCACTACTGGCAGTAGGTATTACAAAGTCTTATTAGGAACACAACAGGAATATTGCAAACCTTGTCCAGCTGCATACTACATTGTCATATATATAATGGTTTAGCAGATGCAGTGTTTCATCTGTATGCCCACCACATAGGAGATGGAACACTAGAAATTGAAGGGCTTCACAAAGTAGAAAGAGATGCCTTGCATAAAAAGTAACATAGACTTATACACACTACCATATGAGTGCCAAGCGCAGATGATCACTGTAAATTAGTAACAGACTTTTACTCAATACCATATGTGTACCAAGTGCAAATGATTACACCAAAGAAATAACAGACTTGTAAATGCTGCCATATGGGGGCCAAGTGCAAATGACCATACTAGATTAGTGACACAGACTTGTACACTCTGCCTTTGAGTGCCAAGTGCAGATGATGACACCAAATTAGTAACACACATTTGTACACTCTGCCATATGCATGCCAAGTGCTGAAAATCATACCAGATTAGTACTACAGTTATACAGTCTACCATATCTACATCAAGTGCAGATGATCACACCAAATCAGTAACACAGACTTGTACACTCTGCCATATGTGTACCATTGTAGAATACTACATTTTGTCATGTGTGTTATGTTAGTGATGCCTGCTGTCTTCTAGCACCTTAACTCTTAACATCTGACTATTAACCTAAGACACAAGCAGTGGGGGCACACAACTAATCATATCAGTGTCACATCAGTGCACAAGGCTGATCATCAAACATGCCTGGACCCCAAAAATGCACTTCTAATGTTTGGATTCATCACTTACACTGCAGGAAACTCTGATGCAGTATGAACTGCACCAAAATCCCATTACCTCAACAATTAAACATGCTCCTGTAACAACTCACATAAACCTCCTTAAATAGATCACGGATTCCAATACTACTCTGCATCAAATAATGTCTTTTAATTCACATACCTTGGCTTTTTGTCCATATTTCTTTTTTTCCATTTGCTTTTTTCTACACCTCTAGATCCTATGTTTCTACACGCCACCTATTTTTGTTTTTGCAGCAGCTTTATAGAAAAGTAGTGTCTGAAGATGTGAAACGAGTTTACATATGGCTGTATATGATTATAGTTTCCAAATTGTAAATACCTTAAACCTCTGTAAATACTTAATGATATGTATGATGTTTACCTGAATTGATGACTGATATAAAATTGTAATTGCAAATGTTGTTCCTTATGCTCTGTATATAACTGTTTACATAATGTAATTTTTTTTTGTAACCTTTCTTGGAGCCTTTCTCCCTGGGCCTCCACTGAAAATGGGTTTCTGACCCAGTGGACCTTCCCAGTTACCAAATGTCAATAATAAAATAAATAAAATACTTCCAGTGTGCTGCAGCCTGCACATTATGACATTGTATACTCTTACAATGGCACTTTCACAGCAATAAGAAATAGGACAAAAGGCTACATTTTGATAATACGCAGAGTGGCTTTGGCACGACTATGCCCGACGAGCAAGAGCGGTAGACATAGGCAGTGAACGTATGAGCAGATATAATCCAGCACTTTTTTGACTGATGGTAGGCTTACAAAGACTATACCACCAGTGTTTCACCTGCAGCTATAGAATATGGCTGTCCAAATAGCTGCACCAAAGCCTTGTCAGTTGGACATGTGGAAGGTCAGGTCATGAACAGTCTTAAGTGTTTCACAGAACATCTAAGCTCTGTTTCAATAACAATGAAATGTCCTCTGCAGGAATATATTCAGTATATATTTATTGTTACAGCCACACGTTATATAGCTGAAAATGTCAAAAAAGTCCAAGGTTAACTGCTTTCTTCAAATATGAGCAACTGTACTGCCAGTTCATTGCAGTTAAATATTTTTTAAAATTGTTCAAACCATGCCAGCTGTGGTGGTGCAGTGAGCTGAAGCCCAGCTGGCCTGAGATCAGTTAGCAGCTCAGGTGACAATCAGAGACTATTGGCCATAGATAACTATGGTTATCAGTTCCGGATGTCCAACATACTTGCAGTGCTTACTGAAAGGATGTTGGGTGTGCCTGTTCTGGGGGGAGGGAAGGGGGTGGAACTGGCCATGGAATGCATTAGTCCCCTTGGAGGATGGAAAAGCATGGAAAATATGTTGCCTGCATGTGGGTATTAGGCTCACTAATCCACCAATGGGTGGTAGCCTTCAGATGGGTGTGCAGGACTGTGAGCCACATGGAAAAGGCACAGTGATCGCTTTGCTGATAGGGTTCACTCACCCCCTTGTCCAAGGGGTCAGGACAGGACCATTATAAATGTCCTCATAACTAGTGAAGACACAAATGGCCATCATGGCTGCCCAAAGAACAGCCCTACCAGATTTTTTTTTTACTTCTGTGGTTATGTAGGTGTTCCCATTATGGAGGAATGACTGTTTTCAATTCCATTTGGAGAGATTTGGTGGTTATCAGACATGGAGAAAAACATATAGAAAAAATGTTGTTCAAACCATTCCTTGATAGGTTCTGTTGTCAGACTTATGACCTGCTAACGTTCAGGAAACTTGACTGCTGCAAACTATATGTTGATATTTTCTACATTCCATATACATGTCATGGTTATATATGAAGGATGTTAATGACTGAGTTCTTCTGACTGTAAGGGCAAGCTTTTGCCATAATCTTGGAAGGAGGTGCGTAATGTATCTTGTAATTTTTTTTCTTTTCCATGTTTATAGGTTCATAGGTAAGCACTAGGCTACCTGCTCTTGTGGGCCATTTTAAGCCTAGTGAATTTATCTTTGGTGCTTGAATTAATCTATCCCATTGGTATTTGATTGGTCTCACCCATCTCATCATTGATAATTATGTTATCCCTTGTCAGAATAACTGGAATTATACCACAGATAATTTCAGGGGAACCATGGATGGGGGTAAAGCATTTCGGAGTTGGGGGTACATTTTCTGTTAAGCATGCATAGATCCAATTTGCACTTGAATATGCCTAACACACAAGTGGCATGCATGTCTGCAGTGTATCACAGTGTACATAATATGCTGTACCAATATATGTGGCAACACAACATATGCACTGGTACTGTTTAGAGATAAAAATGACACACCTTGAATGCTGCCATTTACACTGTTGTTTCCCGGTAGTTCAGTTCTGCAATGCTGGTATGCTTTGCATGCAGACTGACAACTGATAGGTAATAGAAGTAGCCAGTGGCAGCATGAAAATACCTTCTGACCCCCCCCCCCCCGTAACATGCTTTTGACAGATCAGAGAGAAACCAACTCACAGGGGGCCCCAAAATCTTGTCAAGGAAGACATGGAAAATGCAGTATTCTTAGCTCACATACAACCATAATGTGAACTCCTATTTGGCAATCCCCTCCCCATTCAAAGTGAAGAATCACATGCAGTAAATAAGTGCATAATTACCTGTGACATAACAACTGATGTAGGCATCCACAGGACAGGGGAGTAGTCAAACAAAACAAAGATCTGCATCCAGAGGACGGGAACATTTTAAGAAAACAGATCTGCATCACAGAGTAGTTGTTAGTTACAGGTTGTGCAATGCTGAAAACGTGAGTGGCAACACTGATGACCATGTGCTGTAGACTTCATGGGTACTATGCTACTGATGGCTTATAGAAGGTTTGATATGCAGGTATAGATACCACTCCCTTCTGCTTATTAGGATTAACAAACATACTATTAGTGACTCTTTGAACTGTGCTAGATAAAGAGTTGTGGTCACCATCAACTTGAAACTATAGGCTCCATAAATGCAATGTTAACAGTAGTTTGCACCATGATGGACATCATTCTGCACTTCCAGCATCCTTGATGCAGTAATCTTCACAGATGTGGGATCGGTAATAATTTGCATAAAAAAATTAAGTTGTTTGGACTTCTCCTTTGGCATTGATGTGGGCTATAATAGCATATGTGCTTATGATGACAGCATCATTGTGATGTATTGCTGATGTGCCACTGCAACTTTGTGAGCACAACATATATTTACTGCAACACTTGCAAAGCTCAGTGCAACGTATCCATGCTTGTTGTGCTCTGCCACCATGCAGGTTTATTGATACATTGTGGCATAGCAGTCACTGGGTTTATTTGCAGTCATAGTTCTTCTATGGTGGCTTTGTATACTTTGGGTAATACTGATTAATGGCATCACATCTAGATGATGTTACAACCTTACAGGTGGCTGTTGAACATTTGTACTGTGGCACATTTTCTGGAGCATGCATGTCACTGTTTTGGGCATGTCTTACCATTTGCTATACTGTCTGCTTGTGTTACTCAGTTTTGCTTTGCTTGCATGGTGGTTTGGATAGCATTAAGCATAAACAGTTGACCTGTCACAACTGTGGAAAGTTCCTTATATCCTGTATCTTTCAAATTGCTAGGAGGAGAATCAGTAACTTAGAGGCAGCTGGCATGGCAAGGTGGTGGGATTCCTATGGTTGGAGGTGGGTGCCACAGTTGCATAGGATGTCCAGCCCTTTCTTAAGGAGATAGAGACAAATGGACCAAAATGAGGAATTAACAACCACTGGTAGATGTTAAAAGTGTTAGCTGCCCTGCCAGGTTTGGGACACTATTATTGATCTCTCAGGTATATTAGTAAGAAAGCTGCAATGAGTCATGCTGTGTGAATGTCGAATGTTATCCCTGGGGCAGTAGGTCATGGTCCAAATTATTTTAGACATACTCATGAAAGCTGTTGACACAGAGAACCCATTGTCTGTGGTCATTTTGTTGGCAGGTAGGTTCAGACAAAAGTCCATATCCTTTCTCAGATTGAAACGCCTGCATAACACGAGCTTCATATGCCCATTTTGGATCTTCCAGCCTCAGCCTTCACTCCCCTGGTGAACACGTTTATTGTCTTCAGTGGGGAGCTGGATTGGCCAGTGGTGAGGCAGTCCCTTTTTCCCATCTGTGGCTGGACTCTTGATCATCTCCCTTTTGAGTTACCATAGAGAGTGGGGCATAGCTAACCCTTTTTCTGACAAGGGATGAAGAAATAAGAAATAGTTACATCAATATGTGGTTGGCGGTGACATGAGATTGTGGTAATTTTCATTGTGCTTTGCATTGTTTACTATACCATGTTTAGATTGTCACAGGTATTATTTATTCAGTGATATTTAGGATTCACTTGTGGTATCTGATTGCTAAGCAACATGCAAGTGTGTGTGTCCTACGGCCATGGTTTACAATTCAGTGCTCTGTAAAATGTGTGGATGTAATTGTTGGTGCAACTCAATGTCATTATGTGAGATTCAGTGTACTTTTTCCCCATGTATTATATGATGACCCTGGCATATTAGTGTATGTATTACACTAACTGTGGTTAACCTTCATATTCTCTGAGACAGAAGTGTGGGTTTAATTCATTTGCCGTGTCTGTCACTTTAAAGCAGAAATTGTGCTATAAGGAACAGAATATTATCACAAATGTGAGATTTAGCCAGAGAAAAAAGTACTTTTTCTTGTAATAATTGCAGTTTTGCCAATATATATTTAAAAGGAATGTATATATATATATATATATATATATATATATATATATATATAGCCAATTACAAAATGTGAATATAAAAATAATATGTATGCAGACTGCAATTCTATGAATATAGTATATATATCCCTAATTGTATGATATGTTAAGCTTTCTATGTAGATAAACCATACAGAAAGCTTAATGAATGGTTATCATGTGTCAGTGAGACTGATGAAATGCATAATTTCATTCTCCGGTTCAATCCTTGGCTGGAGTGCCCTCTGTGTGGAGTCTGCATGTCCTCCCTGTGGTCGTGTGGGTTTCCTCCGGGTGCTCTGGTTTCCTCCCACATCCTAAAGACATGCTGTAGGTGGATTGGACACTCTAAATTGGCCCTAGGTGTGAGTGTGCGCATGTGTGTGCCTTCTGGGAAGGTTGGGCGCTGGGCTGGCAACTCGACACTGTAAAACTCCACTGCCAATCTTGAGCGGACAGGTGATCCACTGTGGCCACCCCTAACCTGGAAAAGCCGAAAGAAGAGGACAGTACTGCAAAATGTGTCTGAGAATTTAAGGGGTGGTGATATAATTTTTAAGACTGAACATGTAAAATATAAATGGATAAACATTTTAAGGTCTGATAGAAGTCCTGGGTTGAATGGTATGAATAGTCTGAAGCCTGTATTGTAGATGAATCATTTTAAATTAATTGCTGAATATTGAAATGTTCTTAATTGTCAAATACTGATAGTTGAGTTTTAACCAATAAGATTTTTTTTAATAATTATGTACTCATTATTTAAGCTTAGTGGGTTTGTTCTTTGTTGAACAAATTCAGAAAGCATATTTGCAAAAGCTTGTATTAACTTTTAATAAATTATCTTTGTGTTTCTTTGAGACATTTGTTTCTTTCATTACATGCTAACATAGACAGACTATTCCATTCATTTTGGGACTCCTCCTCAATAGCTACTAATTTAAGCATATTCTTACTTCTTCACTTAGTTTTTTTCTGCATGACTCTGAGTATCCTAAACTGATTGAGGTTTACCTTCTTCCCTAGTACAGTTTCAGCATGATGCTGTATTAATTTTATTCTGTCAGGTTGCACAGAAAAAAACTCTATTTCTTAACAAAACCTATTCTAATTCTTGCTTTTGGGCTTCAGATGGTTCATCTACTTGAACTGCAGTGATACATTTCATGGATAACACTGTTGAGATCTATATCAGCAGAAGCTTCAGCTTCCCCCTGTTGTTTTAACACATTTATGTGATTTACCTGCTCTGATTTTCTCTTCCAAGTATGTCTTACTTTGCTCTTCCAAGTATGTCTTACTTTGCACTTTACTTTGTTTAGTTTTTCTACCACCTCAAAGGGTCCTTGCCATCTGGCTAAGAACTTATTTCAGCATAAAAATAATATAAAATAACTTGTTTAAGCACAGATAGCTAACACGAACACATCGTCTGTAGTTTTCAACTTTCTTTGTCTGGCATTTTTAGTATACACTGTATGTTGTGTCTCATTTCCTTTGCATATGTTTCCTGAATATGGGCATAACAATTTTTATACTGTCTTGCAATCTCATATAGTGTGCTATTACACATTTAAATTGTGCTTTCTTATTTTCCCAGGTCTCCTTTGTTATGTTCAGCAAGGCTGGGGGATGCTTACCTTACAGTAACTCAAATGGAGTAAACCTGATCAAAAAAAGAAAGGAAGAATGTTATTGATCCTAGTTCTTGTCATCCTGTTTGATGGGCTTCTTTATCACAGACTTCAGAGTTTTATTACAATGTCTCACTAATCTATCAACTTGAAGGTGGTACACTGAAGTTTTTACACTGGCAAGGCTGATGCATTACCCTGGCCATAAATGGGATTCCCTGGTTCAGGAGAATTTCTTTGGCTAACCATACGATGGAGAAAAGTAACATTTGTTTTGGCTATTGACTTAGCATTGGCTTTTTGGAAAGGTACTGCTTCAAAAACCTCAAGTATCATAGTAATCATTGGACTCTATATGTACCCATTACTAGACTTTACTAATGGACCTGCAAGATCTATGGCTGTTAATGTGAAAGGGACCTTAGAAGTAGGCATAGGTATTGTCAGACTTCTGTACCCAGGATAAGGTGCCATCTACTGATATTCTGGGTAGACTGCATTGAAGTTTCCAATGTCTTTCATTACACAAGAAGAATAGCAGCCCTCAAAGCACAGGACCCGGATTCCAATAATAAAAGTATTAATAACCAAATGGTTAAACCCAACTTTATTGCACAAAATAATAAAATGATAAAAGTTAAGCGCTTTCTCTCGGTCAGTACCGAGCTTCCTCAGAACAAATGGCAAATAACCATCAAGTCAGTCATTAAATAGTCGTTAATAATCACATGGCTCTTCTTCTCAAATCACCATTTAAAATGGTACAGTGTGTTAATGGTGAATAAATGAACAACATAGTATAAAGTTCATAAATAATTAACAGTATAAACCTAAATACTAATAAATTGTTTAACAATGTATAACCTATTAAACCAATAACGTGTATAAAACCACCTATTAAAACAGTCCTGTAGTTCGGACGGTCACAAATCATAGTGACAAGTAACATCACCCTTCCTACCTTAAAAAGGTTAAAAACTGTTGTGCAGACTAGGTGGTATAGTAGAAAAATGCACCCCGTCCTGCAAATGCTAGAACACCCTTGAACAAGTAGTATCCATGTTTAATAAAAAACTATTAGATCACCATAATTAATAATCAATAATAAATATAATACCAATAAATAAAATATAATAAAATATAAGTTGAAATAAATTACAATAAATTCATAAATGGGCCGCTCTTAATTTCAATACACTACTGATGTTAATGTTGTCATTCAAACCAGGAGCCCTCCCTGCATCCAGTTTCAACTGCCAAAGCAGCTCTCGGTACGCCAACCTAGCTTCCCAATTACCCCCTCTAAGGTCTGGGGCCACTTGTTCCAACACAATACATTTTAATTCCATGTTATTACAGACCTGGGAATGTTTTAAAAAAGCAGTAGTATCTTTACCCTTGGTAACATCATATATATGCTCATACACTCTTTTTCTGAATTGTCTCTCCATTTTGCCAACATAGAAATTGTTACAAGTTGTACATATTCCTAAATAAACCACCCCTTTCATATCACAGTTAAAATAATTGGTGGATTTAAACTTAAATCTTCTTGAGGTGATAAAAACCGTACCCTGGTTCATTATAAAAATACATTGCTGGCATGCTCCACACTTGTATGCACCAACTTTCAATCTACCTGTACCCAGTTTTGTTAAAGAACTCCTTTCCAGGAGCTCCTTCAAATTAACATCTCTTTTCCTCACAAATTGTGGGAGGGTTGGAATATAATTTCTAATTTCATCATGTAAAGTTAAAATTGGCCAATGTTTTAAAATAATCTGTTCCACTTTGTGAGAAGTAGTGGAAAAGGTATGTATGAAATTGTTTTTAAATTTGGCTGTTTCCAGCAGTACACATTGTTGTTAGTGATCATTTGACCCATCCCTAACAGGGGAAAATATTTCAAATCTCTATTTTCTGTAACTTCCACTATCATGTTGTCAATGAGTTTCCTAGGGTATCTATTTTCTTCAAATAATGCCCCAATAGTCTCTACCTCTTCTAAAAAACCTTCATAGGTACTAGTCATCCTGGAGGCCCTAATAATTTGGCCCTTTACAATACCCTTCTTCTGATAAAAAGGGTGTCCACTTGCAAAATGTAAATAAGAATTCGAAAACGTACTTTTTCTAAAAAGTTTAGATTGAAAACAATGATTTTGATAGTCTTTGTATAATGTAACATCTAAATAATTAAGCTGGTGCTGAACAATATTGTGTGTAAAACTCAAGAATTCACTATTGTTAATGTATACTAGGAATTCCTCTAACTTCTCCCTTGTACCTTTCCATAAAAGACAAATGTCATCCAGGTATCTCGTGTAGTGTACAATAAATTCAGACCATTTAGTCTGTAGCATGTGTTTCTGCTCCCAATAATATAAAACACAATTATCATAAAGTGGGGCACAAGGGGCCCCCATTGCCACTCCGTTCTTTTGTTGGTAAAATTCACAGTTGAAATAAATAAAATTGTTGTCCAAAATTATTTCCATAAATTTAAGAATTAAATTAATAGTGTTCCTATCAATACCGGTTATGGTCAGCAATACCTCACCAAACCATTCAAGCCCAGTCGAGTGTGGAATACTAGGGAAAAAGTTCTGTAATATCGATAGTGACTATTAAGGTGTCAATATCAAATTTTCCTTGGTCTATACTCTTCAAAAAGTCCCAAGAGTCCTTATTGATGTGTGGAATAGAAGCTACAAAGTTAACAGTGAAATCCACATATTTTGCTAGGGGTTCAGTAATGCGCTAGGGGTTCAGTAATGCTACCTGTCCCTGATACTATAGGTCTGAATTTAATTGGGTCTAAACCTTTGTGAGTCTTAGGAATTCCAAAAAATCACAGGAATTTTTGGTTTCTCTATGTGTAAATAATTGTACAAACGTTCATCAATAGTACATTGTAACAGATGATCATACAAATAATAACTTATCTTGGCATATGCAATATTAATCTCATTACAGGATACTAATCCATACTGGTCTGAATCTTGTAACAGATTGTATAAATGGGTATCATAATCCACTGTGTACATTAATACAACCCCACCACCCTTATCTGGTTTCATAACTATGCATTTCTCCTGGTTTAAAAACTCTATCAGTTCCATTTCTTTTTCACTAATATTGTCAGAGTAAGCATAACTGTTAGTCCTTTCACATGCCCTTATGTCTCTTTCAACCAGCTCTTCAAAAACTTTAAGAGATGGGTGGGTGGGGGGTTAAATGCACTTTTCCTGGTCAATGTAGAACCAGTGTGTGTCTGTCCTTTAAAAAAAATTAAATTAAGCTGTCTAATGAATAGTTTTAAATCAATTAGAGTGTTAGCAATTGTCCCAGATCGAGCAGGAACGTATTGAAACCCTCTAGAAAAAAGGTCAAAGTATTCATCAGTAAGTGTCAGCTCAGTAAAATTAAAAATGGTAAAATTACCTTTTCTAGAAACTAATTGCTTACTCCCCGTATCACCTGTGTCAATCAAGTCAATAAAAATGTCTTGTGGAATTAATTCAGGGGTCATTTTTATGGACTTGATTTTTATTGCATTGAGTGGCAATGGGGGCCCCTTGTGCCCCACTTTATGCTAATTGTGTTTTATATTATTGGGAGCAGAAACACATGCTACAGACAAAATGGTCTGCATTTATTGTACACTACACGAGATACCTGGATGACATTTGTCTTTTATGGAAAGGTACAAGGGAGAGGTTAGAGGAATTCCTAGTATACATTAACAATAGTACTAAATTCTTGAGTTTTACACACAATATTGATCAGCACCAGCTTAATTACTTAGATGTTACATTATACAAAGACTATCAAAATCATTGTTTTCAATCTAAAATTTTTAGAAAAAGTACGTTTTTGAATTCTTATTTACATTTTGCAAGTGGGCACCCTTTTTATCAGAAGAAGGGTATTGTAAAGGGCCAAATTATTAGGGCCTCGAGGATGACTAGTACCTATGAAGGTTTTTTAGAAGTGGTAGAGACTATTGGGGCATTATTTGAAGAAAAGGGATACCCTAGGAAACTCACTGACAACATGATAGTGAAAGTTACAGAAAATAGAGATTTAAAATATTTTCCCCTGTTAGGGATGGGTCAAACGACCACTAACAACAATGTACTGCTGGAAACAGCCGAATTTAAAAACAATTTCATACATACCTTTTCCACTACTTCTCACAAAGTGGAACAGATTATTTTAAAACATTGGCCAATTTTAACTTTACATGATGAAATTAGAAATTATATTCCAACCCTCCCACAATTTGTGAGGAAAAGAGATGTTAATTTGATGGAGCTCCTGGAAAGGAGTTCTTTAACAAAACTGGGTACAGGTAGATTGAAAGTTGGTACATACAAGTGTGGAGCATGCCAGCAATGTAGTTTTATGATGAACCAGGGTACGGTTTTTATCCCCTCAAGAAGATTTAAGTTTAAATCCACCAATTATTTTAACTGTGGGACGAAAGGGGTGGTTTATTTAGGAATATGTACAACTTGTAACAGTTTGTATGTTGGCAAAATGGAGAGACAATTCAGAAAAAGAGTGTATGAGCATATACATGATGTTACCAAGGGTAAAGATACTAATGCTTTTTTTTAAACATTCCCAGGTCTGTAATAACATGGAATTAAAATTTATTGTGTTGGAACAAGTGACCCCAGACCTTAGAGGGGGTAATTGGGAAGCTAGGTTGGAGTACCGAGAGCTGCTTTGGCAGTTGAGACTGGATGCAGGGAGGGCTCCTGGTTTGACTGACAATATTAACATCAGTAGTGTATTGAAATTAAGAGCGGCCCGTTTATGAATTTATTATAATTTATTTCAACTTCTTAGATTTTACTTATTGATATTATATTTATTATTGATCATTAATTATGGTGATCTAATAGTTTTTTATTAAACATGGATACTACTTGTTCAAGGGTGTTCTAGCATTTGCGGGATGGGGTGCATTTTTCTACTATACCACCTAGTCTGCACAACAGCTTTTAACCTTTTTAAGGTAGGAAGGGTGATGTTACTTGTCACTATGATTTGTGACCGTCCGAACTACAGGACTGTTTTAATAGGTGGTTTTATACACGTTATTGGTTTAATAGGTTATACATTGTTAAACAATTTATTAGTATTTAGGTTTATACTATTAATTATTTATGGACTTTATACTATGTTGTTCATTTACTCACCATTAACACATTGCACCATTTTAAATGGTGATTTGAGAAGAAGAGCCATGTGATTATTAACAACTGTTTAATGACTGACTTGATGGTTATTTGCCATTTGTTCTGAGGAAGCTCGGTACTGACCGAGAGAAAGCGCTTAACTTTTATCATTTTATTATTTTATTACTTTGTGCAATAAAGTTGGGTTTAACCATTTGGTTATTAATACTTATATTATTGGAATCTGGGTCCTGTGCTTTGATGGCTGCTATTCTTCTTGTTTTTTTTCCACATTGAACATTTCATTACACCAGGCCAATACAATTTAGCTAAAACTCTAGCCTTGGTTTTCTCTATCCATAAGTGTCCTCCTAACATATGACTATGAGCCAGTTTCATCAGAAGTATTCTAAAATGTTTTGGAACTAACAGCTGAAGTAGTATTTCTTCATTTTTCTTTATTTGTGGTTTCCCTGTATAGTAAATCATTTTTCAACTCAAATTATGGGTATGGGAATGAACAAGACAATTTGCCATACGGGCTGGTAATAAGCTTGCAGTGAGGGCAAAATGTACCAAAAACATTACTGAAGTGAGAGAAAGTACAGTTGTGTACACCTACCATAAATGTAGATGTTCGAGTGTCTTCACTGTTGCAGTCATGACTGTAGGGTTCTCCCCTGCCGGCAGGCAGCCCTCGGTCGGCCAGAATCCCAAAGTCTGGGTCCGGCGTCGGCTGTTCAACCATGCTCCCTGACATCAGAGCGCCAGAAGTATTAAGCTGACAGCCGACGCCATCTTCTCCAGTTTTTCTTGCCCCAGATGTCAGGAGTCCCAAAATGAAAAAGGTCCCATAACCTTTGCAAATACACCTCAGAAGAATGGTGGAAAAAGGAAATACACAAAAGTAAAAATAAGAGGGGACAGGAGGGAGGGAAACCCAGACTGCAACAGTGAAGACACTCGAACATCTACATTTATGGTAGGTGTACACAACTGTACTATGTTCATCGTGTTTCACTGTTGCAGTCATGACTGTAGGGTAGAATCCCAAAGCTGAAAGAAAGGGAGGTGGTCATAAAGAGGAAGGGGCGGCTAAAAGGCCCTGCAAGACTGCAGAGGCAAAGCCTGTCCTAGACTTAGAGTAGAGAGGTAGATTGTAGTGCTTAGAAAAAGTATGCACTGAACTCCAAGTTGCAGCTTCCAAAATGTCCTTGGTAGGAACTCCCCTGAGGAAGGCCGCAGAAGTGGCAGCAGCTCTGGTGGAATGAGTCTGTATACTCCCTGGGATTTGCTTTCCATGGTGAGAATAACAAAATCTGATTCCATGAGCAATCCATTTAGAAATGGTCTGTTTTGAAATGGCTTTACCTTGGTAACTTGAAGCATAAGAAACAAACAATTGCTCTGATTTTCTGATGTCCTTGGTTCTGTTCAGGTAAAAACGTAGTTGTCTGTGTACATCCAAGGAATGTAAGATCCTTTCCCTTTTATTTTGAGGAGTGGGGAAAAAGGTTGGCAAGTGGATAGTTTGATTTAAAGCCACTTTGGAAACCACCTTAGGCATGAAGGTAGGATTAGTCCTCAAAGATACCCTGTCTTGATGAAAAATAATATAAGGTTCCACAGCCATAAGAGCTTGTAACTCTGAAACTCTCCTGGCAGAGGTTAGGGCTAACAGGATAGCTGTCTTCCAAGATAAAAACTTGATGTCAGAAGAGGCAACAGGCTCAAAAGGAGGCAAGGTTAGTTTTTCCAAAACATAGTTGAGATCCCAAGCAGGAATGGGAGGAGATCTAGGAGGCCTTAAGTTCTTAGCTCCTCTGAGAAACTATCTCATGAGCTGGTGGGAAAAGATGGGAGGGTCTGTATTATAATGAGCAGAAATAGCAGAGGCATGTATCTTAATGGAAGAAAAAGAGAGACCCTTATGTAAGAGATCTGTCAAGTAAAGTAAAATTAAAGTAATATTAGGAAGAAGAGGATCAGAATCCTGAGCCTGCATCCAGGAACAAAATATTTTCCATTTTCCTGCATAAGATTTTCTAGTGCTAGGACGTCTGCCTTCTAAAATGACATCCATAGCCTGCTTGGGCAGTAAAGAAGAAATCAAAGGCCCTGGACTAACCAGGCCGCCAGGCTGAGAGTTCTGACATGAGAGTGTAGAACCTGACCCTGATGCTGGGACAGAAGGTTTGGAGACGGAGGTAAAACCCAAGGGGGCTCCAAGCATAGGTTTGTTAGAGTTGGATACCAAAACTGCCGATGCCAATTTGGAGCCAGCAAGATAATCATCTTGGGCTTGTCCTGCTTTATCTTCAATAAAACCCGTGGAAGAAAAGGAAGAGGCGGAAAGGCATATCCCGAGAGGTTCCTCCAACTGAATGACAGGGCATCCACTTTCCAAGCTTCTCTGTGGAAAGTCCCGGTGCAAAAATTCTGTAGTTGATGATTGAGATGGGATACAAAGAGGTCTATGTGAGGACATCCCCAGACTGCTGTTATCATCCTGAATATTTTGGTGTCCAGCATCCACTCGTGTGGATCTGAAAGGTTTTTGCTCAGGCTGTCTGCCAGGAGGTTTTGTTTCCCTGGTAGAAACTGAGCTTGAAGATCCAGATTGCAAGCTAGCGCTGTGTTCCATAGATCCATGGCTAGTCTGCAAAGGGGGTAGGAATGAGATCCCCCTTGCTTGTTTATGTACCACATAACTGTGGTGTTGTCTGTCCATATTAGTAGTTGTCCTGGTTGTAAAAGATTTCTGAAGGCCAATAGAGCTTTCTGAACGGCTAACATTTCCTTTAAGTTGATATGTAGGTGCTTCTGATCCTTTGTCCAAAGGTCCTGCAGACAATTTCCCTGAAAATGGGCTCCCCAAGCATAATCCGAGGCGTCCGTGGTTAGAATCTGAGTGGCAGGAGGTAGACGAAAGGGTTTCCCTTTGTTTAGAGCACATGCCCTGGACCACCAAAGAAATTCCTTTTGAAGACAAGGAAGGACAGAGATCAGTATGTCTAAACTGTGGCAATTGTGAGACCATACACTTTTTAGGTACCACTGTATTTTCCTCATGTGTAGTCTTGCATATGGTACGAGAAGGATGCAGGAGGCCATGTAACCCAAAGCCTGCAGGAATTTCCTTGCAGATAGTTGTGTTAGAGTTGCCAAGGTTTTGAAAGTTGAAGCCAGCTGTAATTGTTTTTTGGATGTCAGAAATGCCATCTGGGTTGTGGTGTTTAGAAGTGCACCCAGAAAAGTTATCTGTTGTGATGCTGTCAAATTTGACTTTTTTATGTTTACAGAGAATCCCAGGAACTTGAGGAGGTTCTGTACAAATTCTAGATGCTGGAGTAAGACATCCTTGCTGTCTGCCTGAATTAGACAATCATCCAGATAAGGGTAAATTTGAATTCCCTTGTCTGCAGTAAGCTACTACTGGAGCCAGGCATTTGGTGAAGACCCTGGGCGCAGTAGACAATCCAAAGGGCAGCGGAGAGAATTGAAAGTGCCTCGATCCAGCCTTGAACCTGAGGTATTTTCTGCAATCCTGCCTGATGGGAATGTGTAAATATGCCTCCTTTAAATCCAAAGTTACCATCCATGCATCTTTGGACAGCATTGGAAGTAGCTGCTGTAGAGTAAGCATCTTGAATTCTGGAATCTCCAGAAAGGTGTTCAAGACTGACAGATCCAGAATGGGTCTCCATGAGTTTTGCTTCCTTGGGACTAGAAAGAGCCTTGAGTAAAAACCTTTTCCCATCTCTGAAAGAGGGACCAGTTCTATGGCATTCATAGCAAAAAGAGCTTCCACCTGGTTTAAGGCCTCCGTCCATTGATGTTTTGGAAGGTCTGGCCATCCGCTTGGCCTTGGCAAGGTATGAAAATGGAATTTGTAACCTCTTAAAACCACATCCAAAACCCATTTGTCTTGGGTTATTTGAGTCCAATTTTGATAAAAAAGAGAGAGTTTTCCTCTGAGAGGGTCTTCCAGGCAAGAAGTTTCTGTAGCCCAACAGATGGAGTCATTGAGTTTGTTTCCTTTGAGATTGTGACCTGTCCTCTCCTCCCCTAGGGGTGGAAGCAGTCCACTGTCTTGGTCTATAAGCAGCTTGTGTTTGAGGCCTCCCTCTGGAGCGTCTAAATCTACCCCTCTGAGGCCTGTCTGAAGAGGGAAAGGACCAATTTTTTGAAGGCCAATTCCTGCTAAATCTAGGTGGCTGTACTTGTAAGAAATCTTTAACTGTTTGCCTGGATTTCGCCTTATCCTCCATCTTTTTAATCACCTCTTCAGCTTTTGATCCAAACAAAACATTATGCTGAACAGGAGCATCCAATAATTTAGCCTTTACTTGTTCAGGTAAATTTTGTTCCTTTAGCCATGCATGCCTTCTAATGACTCTGCCAGAGGCCGCAGCCCTACAAGAAGCCTCCAAGGCATCAAATCCACAGTGTAAACCATGCTTCCCAACCTGTTCAGTGGCATGCAATAAGTCATGTAATTCCTTATCATCTGCACAGGCAGAAATGGAAGTAAGCTTTTGTTTTAAGACAGACAAGAGAAATTGCTGGTATTTAAGCATATGAAACTGACAGTTTAAAGCCCTAATGGACAAAGTAGCAGAAGTGTACACCTTTTTGCCCCATCTTTCTATGGATCGAGAATCCTTTACAGTAGGAATGGGATTTTTGGCAGAAGTGGCCTTAACTCCCTTAGGACCCTGAGAAATGGTTTCAGGGTCAGCAGCAGGGTTCTTGTATAAAAACTGATGGGAATCAGGAACCCTGTAATATCTATCAGGCTTAACAGGAGCAGGAGGAAAAGAGTCAGGGGTTAAGTTAGCCTCCGAAAAGGCATCATCCACAATATCCAAAACAGGAGGAATAGCCAGGGGTCTATGTTGGGGAAGATGAAGAAAATCCCTCAGTCTTTTCTTGGATTCCGAATACTCCTGTCCTTCCCAGTGGAAATGTTCCCTCATTTCATGCAAAGTTTCCCCAAAAGAGAAATCCTCAGGGGGAGAAGCTGAAGGAATGGATTCTTCAGCATCAGAATCCTCATAAGGAGGGAAAAAATACTCCTGATCAGAAGAAGAAACTGAGGAAACAGAAGCCTGATCAGAGGAATCATAATAAACATCCTGCCTTGGCCTTTTGTCTGGAGGGGGATGTGAACCCCTAATCATAGTAAGTAAATCCTCCGCCATCTTGAGTAACTGTTTCTGTGACTTGGGTGCCGGTTCAGAAGAGGCCTGTGTTGAAGTCTTTGATTTAGAAGGAGTCTTTGCCTTTGTCTTTGCCTTTACTAGTAGCTGAGTGGGCCTGAAAACCCCTTCGGAAGCCGGTACCTGCACAGCGGCTCCGGACCCATCCGAAGGAGCATTGTCCGAAGGTCCTGCAACAGAAATATTTAAAGGCCTGGTTGGCTCCTCATGAGAGTCCGTTTCGGCTGTAGGTTATGAAATGGCCGACGACAGGGGCTGCAAAAGCGCCTCACTGACGATGGCCGAACCTGAAGCTGACTCCGCTTGTGCGCTATCATCAGATTTGTACCTTGGAAGCCTGTCTTTATCCTTGCGACGTTTGTGAACTCCGGTAGCCGGGACCGTATCCGATGACATTTTGTAGTTAAAGTGCCTACCGAAGTAATGAAAAGCAAAATCGTACCTTCGCTTAATTGTACGTTGATTGAATCTAGCACAAAACCGACAACTAGCTACATCGTGGTCAGGGCCTAAGCAAGGAATACAGTAAGAATGAAAATCCTTATGAGGTATTTGCTTCCCACATGAAATACAATTATTAACTTTTTCTGACATCAGAGTAGAGCAAGAAAAAAGTTTCCCCAACGGGGTACTTAGCTTTGAGTGGAGAAGAAAGTCTTTGGACCGAAGTATATAGAAAAATTCGTCAGGAGTCAGCCGACCGGCACTTGTGAACTGCTATCACCGTACGGCAAGAAAGACTGGAGAAGATGGCGTCGGCTGTCAGCTTAATACTCCTGGCGCTCTGACGTCAGGGAGCATGGTTGAACAGCCGACGCCGGACCCAGACTTTGGGATTCTGGCCAACCGAGGGCTGCCTGCCGGCAGGGGAGAACCCTACAGTCATGACTGCAACAGTGAAACACGATGAACATCTCTTTTTTTAACAAGACAAATCTTTATTAAATCACTTACATACATAGACAATCATACATTTATATGAAAACAAACCATATTGACAGAGAGGTAATTGCAAGCATTTTACATCACAGACCGTACTGACATAATTTTAGTTGCAAATATTATACAGCACCTATAATCTACCCAATCATTGTCAGTAAAACATTACATAGCTCATTCAAATCCTGCCTTATTTTAAACCTCATTCCTCCCCATATGTATTGTTTCCGTAGTTTCCATTTTTTTCTTTGTAATTTGCTCCTACCCTTTTCTAAAGATACCAGTTCCAGTTGTTTTATCTCTCTAACTATAGTCACTAGTTCTAGTACAGTTGGTTTAGACTTTGATTTCCATTTTCTAGTAATTGCTTTTTTGGCAGCCACCACAATTAGACTCAGCAAGGCCTTACTATGCCTAGGCAATTCAGATTTTGTACCGTAGCTCAGAAAAATCATTTCCCTAGTTACACCAATTTGCTGACCCAGTATCTCTGATAGAGTAGTCTGAAGGGAATATTTAAAGTCTGCCAACTCATTATACTCTCAGAAAATATGTTCCCAATTACCTCTTTCTTCCCTATCACACCAATTGCTGTCTACCTGAGAAAAAATTCTCTATAGTCAACTTGGGGTATAAAAATATCTATGTAAAAATTTTAAGCAAAAATCCTAAATCTTCTAGATTTTGTTACATATTTGGTAGACAAGCATATATCCTCCATTGTTTCTTTGTGAATTGCTTATCCAGTCTCTCTTTCCAATCCTTACTAACCTCTTTTGATTGATTCTTATAGTTAACATGCAGTATTTTATATGCTGTACTAATTATTTCTTTTCAGTGGTAACTTCTGTTCTAGATTCTACTAAAAACTCTACCAGTGCTGGTCTTTCATTTAGAACCCCTGTTTCTTTCTCTTTGTCTATACTCTGATATCAATCCTTAATAGGGAAGGCAATCTCTAACCTGCAGTCCAAATAAATTCTTGGCATCTTCCCATCCTATTTCCTTTCCCTCATCTAGTTATTTGCTCCCACTTCCTTTGTTCCTTTGCCAGTTTTCTCCAATAAATTCTAGCTCCCTTTTGCCTACTGTCTGTATCTGGTTGCAGTCATCCCTATTGGCAGAATCTCCTTTCTTCATTCCCATGTTGGCTTACTTCTTAGAACACTTTCTGCTGTTTTATGCATATATTATATATGATTATTGTCATTCCCCTTAAAGGTCTGCATTGAAAATCCCAGTCTTTCCTTGTTTCTTGAGCTTCCCCCTTATTTCATCATCATCTCTTTCCACTTTGAATTATAGGTTTCTATTTGTGCTATGTATAGGAGCCTTAACTGTGTAACTCTAAAATACCCCTTCAAATTGGGCAATCACAATCTGCCTTGTTCTGTTGGAAGAAACAACTTATCCCACTTGACTCTTGCTGTCTTCCCCTCTCAGATAAAATTCTTCAGCTCTTCATTAATTGCTATCCATAACTTCTCTGGTTGATAAAAATATGCCCAACCTGTGTGTAAGACTAATGGACCTAAAAACATTTTAACTGATTGTATCTTACTATCCATATCCATATAACAGAACTTCCAATTTCTCATTTTTTTATATTATCGTTTTAGTTTCTTCCCACGTATCCTTGGCTGCCACACCAGAATCATTTTTAATCCATACTCTTAAATACTTCATTTTATCATGTCCCCATAAATATGGATATTGCTGAACAATTTATATGTGGGTACATTATTTACTGTTACTGCCTTTGTTTTACCTTCATTAATTTTGTATCCTGAAAAGATCTGAAGCTGTCTCAAAATGTTCTACAACACTGCAGTGTCCTTTTCTGGTTTTATCAGGTATACAATAATAGCATCTGCAAACTGAGCCAGCTTTTCTTGACTACCATACCAATCATATCCTTGAATTTCTGAGTCCCTTATTTTCTTTGCCAGTGGTTCTAAATATAATGCAAATAACAAAGGAGAAAGAGGGCACCCCTGTCTGGTTCCTCTGCTCAAGCAGAAATTATCAGAGAGGAACCCCACTCACTTTGTTTCACCTCTGATCCCTCCTATATCCTCATAATTAACCTTATAATTTTATCAGGAAATGCAAATGCTTCCATTGCCCTGCCCATAATGTCCCAACTTACTCTGACAAATACTTTCTCTGCCTCAAGACCCATCAATGACAGTGGTATTTTCTTATGTTCTGCTTCCCTCTGGATCATCAGTGTTCTGTTAATGTCATCAAATGTGTGCCTCTCCTCCACAAAACCACACTGATCCCACTGATCCATATCTATCAATTTTGGCATCACTTTTGCCATTTTGTTAGCTATTATAGACATAAACATTTTATAATCATGGTTTAGTACTGAAATAGGCCTGTATGAACCTAGATCTGATGGGTCTTTACCCTCTTTTGGTATTACAGCTACCACTGATTTCTTCCAAGATGTTGGTACTTCACCTCTTAAAATACTAATAAACAAAACCTTCCATATCTTTATCATTTTTTTCCCTCCTAGCTTCCAAACTTCCACAGGAGTACCATCTATTCCTGGGGATTTTCCTGTAGATTGGTTATATAGCACCATTTTTGTCTCATCTCCTTCTGTCCTAACTGTAATAATCCAGCCTCATCTACCTCTAACCTTGGCAAATTTAATTCTTCCATAAACGTTTCCAGTATGTACCTTTTTCTTGATTTCCATATTTTTTTCTGCTTTATACAGACTTTCATAGAATTTCCAAAATATTTCTAATACTTCTACAGGATCTCTTGTTATCTTTCTTCTCACAGGCTTCCTAAGCTAGGCAACACTCCTTTCTAGTTTCTGTTCCCTGAGTCGTTGTGCTAAAAGTTTTTGTGCTCTAGAGTTATTATCAAAAAAAAGTTGCTTAACAGCAGTCTTTCTAAATGTGTGCATATTACCCAGATAATCCCTTATTTTCTGTTTAGCATTCTGCAGTTGTTCCTTTTCTTATTCTGTGGGATTCCCCTAGTTTGCAATACTTTAACATTTGTCAGTCCCTCTAAATAATTCTTCTCACTTAACCATATATCACTTTCTTTTATTTCCACCCTATTTTTAAACTCCACTTTAATTTTATCCCACTCCCTAGCAATATTTTAATAAGAAATTTCTATCTTCTCTAACAGCTCCTGAATAATTTCCACTACTCATTCCTTAAATTCCTCTCTTTTCAACAGATAGGTGGGAAAGTGCCAGTGTCTCATTTTTTATTTCATTACCCTGTATTTTTATTTTATTATTGGAGCATGATCTGAAATAGTTATTGGGTGCTTATCAAGACCTTCAATTAAATGCACATGTTCTTGTGAAATGTACATTCCGTCTAGCCTAGCCAAGTTTTTGTATTTTGGGGAATAATATATAAATTCACTCCAAATTCCTAGTAATGAATTCACATCTTCTATGCCAAATATTTTCTCAAACTTCTTCAAAAAATTTCCCTCCTTTGTTATATTTTCCCTTCTGCCCCCCCAAGACAAATCTTCACTGCTGCAAATCAAATTCCAGTCTCGACCTATAAGTAATATTTCTTGCTGAAAGCTCATTATTTCTCAGAGAATTTTCTAAAGCTCCATTATAGCAGTTTTAGGTGGAATATAAATACATGCAGGTGTAATCCTCCCTTTCCAGTAGCCTGTTAGTACTACAAATCTACCATTATCTTTTTTATTCTCTACTATCAGTACTGGAGCTCTTCTTGCAATTAATATAAGTACTCCTCGTTTCCTTTGCCCCATGTTATCTGCTGAATAACCATCCTGAAAATCTTTCTTTATCAAATTCACATGTTTATTTCTCTCCAAGTGTGTCTGCCGTAGCATACCTATTTGCTTGCACTCTGCATTTTTAATATAGTTCACTACTCTTTCCTTTTTGTATTTATCTTTGAGACCATTGATACTTAAACACATTGCAGAAAGCATCATTGTCTTAAAAAGTTATTATACCAACCTTTTACGTATAACAGCTTTTTGTTAAATACCTAGTTCCAACTTTTGTGTTACATGCATACACCGTTTAGCAGGTTGACATTTTATACAGTTGTTTCTTGACATATCCATTTGAACCTATGACAAATCTTAGAAAATGTTTTGTTTTATTGAAAGCCCTCAGACAAAAAAACAAACACCCCACAATAACCCCCTAAACCCTGTTAACTTAACAACACACAAAACTACGTGCATCTTCAAATATTGAAGTTTTACCTTACTAAAAGGAACAAATTTCCAAACTGATCACTATACTCAGAGACTCGAGTTAACCTGGAAGAAAGGTTATCCATGCTAAGACGCACGGTGCAGCCTGTGCTTCTACTAAGTGCTGTCTGGTTTTCTCCTACCTTCATAGCTCTTTCAGCTGGGAGAACACTTGAATGATATCTATTTCCAAGCCATTTTTCTTTATCAGATTGTGTCCTAGAGACATGAGGACCAATCACCAAACTGCCAAGCTCTTTTAACCAGATTTGTCTTCTTTTTTCACAATGCAGTGCCAACATTTCTTAAAAGTGAAAAAGGAGAAGGAGAGAAGAAGGGAGAAAGAAAAGAAAGGAGCACCTGTTTACATTAGTAACTCCATTACACTTAAAAAATAACTGAGAAAGCATTACTTTATATCATGCAAAGAAAATCACGCACTATTAAAACAGTACCATTAAGAAAAAAATGTTTTACTTACAGTTAACTTTCTCCCTCCTCTTCCCCCTCCTAAGCATTTTTCTGAACATTAATGACATGAAGTAGGGAATATGCTTTAGAGTCCCGTACAAGTGCAACAAAGTCCTAAAAAGTCCAATATTTCTAGATTTTGTTGTTCTGTCATGTTTCACAAATATAATTATTGCTTTGTAATCCCAAATTTGTCAATTTCCAAGTTACTGATTTTTATTCCTGTTCATCTCCCATCTCCCAAATGCTGTCTGCTTCATTTCCAACGTACTCTCAATTCTTCTAGTTGACTCTTGTATTTTTTTTTCACTCAAGCATTTTCCATTGAAGTATTGGAAAACGCTCCACTAGCACATACTTTCTGTTTTCTTAATTACAAGAAGAACAAGAAGCAGAATCTCCTGTTTCACAGCTCACTTTTTGTTGGACAAACTTTTGTATTTCCTCCTTATCAAGCACTTCATCAAAAAATATATTTCCCTCCAGGGAAAATATTTTGAAGATAGCTGGCTACAACAGTTTGCATCTCATACCTGCTTCTCAACATTCCCCGAATAATGGAATAAATTTACTACTCTTCTCCCAGGTGTACAATGAGCAGTCATTCTCAACAAACACTCTTCTGTCTCTCACTTTTAGTACTTTGTCCTTCTGCCACAGTTTTGTCAGAATCAACTCCTTCTGCTGTTAAGATTGCTTCTTTACTATTAAAGGTCTAGGTTGCTTTATCATAGCCAGGTTTGGAGCATACACATGATGAGTCATTCTAGTAAACATTTCCTGTTGTGGAATATCAGTCCAGTTGCTTATCTGTGCGTTCATAAAATGAATGCAGTCTGTTCCTTCCTGCTCCTCTGGTATAGCAGAAAATCTCAGGTTTTCCCTATGTGCTCTGTCCTCTAATTCCATTATTTTTTGAAACATCTCTTCTCATGCAGTCTCGTATTCAGTCTTTTCTTCATTTTGACCTCTGAGTTTTGCAGGTTTATCATCTCATCTGAATATCTGTTTAAAGCTTCTTCCATTTTTCCAGCCTTTTGTTGTTTGAGTCTATATACTCCATCAGTGTTTTGTTTATTTTTATCAGATCTGTGTGCAGTTGTCTTATACTTTGCTTTAGGTTACTAGAAGTCATGTCTGAAGCTTGCACAGCTTTTTGTTGAACAGCTAGAGTACTTTTCTCAGACAGTGTTTTTTTTCTCACATTTTGTAGGTGATTTTACTTCAGGTCCTCTATATTTCTTTTTTTCCTGGCATCCAGGCAGTGCACTTAGTAGCCAATTACTGAAATTTGCTTAAAAGTTTAGGTCCACTGGCTTTCTCTGCTAAATTTCTGTTTACACACTGGGAGAGCTAGAATTAAGCTGTTACTCAACATGCAGCCATCTTATAAGTATCTGAAGTGAGAGAACTCTTGATCAGTTATAATATCATAAGCTAAATTATGTACCAGAGTTACAGCACATAATACTTTATCCAGCAGTTCTGAATTTCTGTGTGCTATAGGATAGTCTTTCATTTCTCCATGAACACATATTACTTTCACCTTTTTCCTGTCATACATTTGATATTTACAGACTTAAGCCTCCTTAATAAATGAGACCGTGCTTCCAGAATCTAAAAGTCCCTTGCATTTCTTCCATTCCCTAAACACTGTACATTTGGGTAAACATAGGAACAGTTTGCTGACTCTGTTACTCTTGCAGTGACATTATCACATTCTATAGGTACATTTTTATTACTAGCATGCCAGACTTCATGCTTTTGATATGCATAGCATTTGTATTTTCCATTGCCAATATGTTCACTAGAAATCACATTTTATTTTTGTTAGTTATAGCATTCCTATTACTAATTAAACAATATTTAGCAACGTGCGCCTCTCTTTATACATCTAAAGCACATGATTTAAGCTGATGACAGTTGTGATGCTTGTGCACTGGCCCAGCAATCTGGGAGCCTTAATCCTCACCACTAACACCAGTGAGGGGCGTCCACATTGGGAAGGATAACAAGTACATTCACAGTAAAGTACAGTTTCCCTTAAGAGCACACAGAGATCACAGTCAGTCTGGGGCTGGTATCTCCCTTTCTCTCCAGATCCCCAATAAGACTCCCCACTGGCACAGCTATAGGGTCCATATCTCAGCCTAGTGGTCAAGCTAAAACCTCCAGCACCCTTTCTGTCCAACCAGTGCTTCATGTCCCTGCCCAAGTAGCTGACACACACACACTTTGGGATATGAGTTATATGCAAACACACAGACACTCCTGGGGAAGGCTGGCCCAGGTTCTCCAGCTATGCCCCTTCTGCCCAGACTATACGGTAGTACCAGTTGCCACCAACCACTAATATCAACTACTAATAAGGCCCTTATCAAAAGGTGTCCAATTATTACTGTGTAATATTATTATCCAAATGGTAAATGTAACTGAACAGCAAGGCTTATTGGAGTGGCTTAGCACAGTATCACTATATACATGCAATGCACTCTAGAGCTTAAATTATCTCTACACAAAACAGCCACAATTGAAAGGTTCAAAAATATTTAATAATAAATAATAAAAACACAAGATAATACTTTTTACTACACAGTGCTAGTTAAGAGTTCAGAGATCATCGGGAAAATGCTTAAAATAATACAGTAGAATAGTTCTAACATCAGTACAGAAAGCAACTATTCTAATATTCCTATGTCCTAGCTATATCTAAGAGCAAACACAGTTCTAAAATAAACTTACATATAGAGCAAGACAGTGCTGGTGATGTTGGATGTTCTGAAGACAAATGCAAAATGCTCTCTCTCTCTCTGTCTCTGAGAAAGTCCTTTAAATTGATAATGCATCATGTTGACTCATCTTAGATGACATCATTCTTAACAATTCTCTGGTTTCCCAGGCTAACAGAAACTCTATATTAACATTTCTTAGGAAGCTGGCACCTGGTCAGGAAACTACAGCAATTAAAGACAATATATATGTAAAAATCTAACAATTAACTCTAGTCTCAAAACAAAAGAAAGAATCTGCTGGTTCAGACACAACGGCTCTGAGCCCGGAGATCAAAACATTCATAAAATGCTTGACTTATCAGCTTTCTTACAGCAGTGTGCACTTTTGTTACATTTTTTGCAGTTCAACATCCAATACAGTCTTTTCATATTTAAGAGAAGAAGCCTGTGACTTATATTAATGTTTACACTTGACAGAATTATCTACAAAATTCTAGCTAGCTAGGCTGGCAGCCTTCACATATCTTCAAATATCCCCCCCCCTCCCAGAGAACTCAAGCTAGTTTTTCAAGTGACCCTTGAGAAACATTGCTAGAGAAGGTTAGGTCTATCTGAGTATACCTTACCCCATTCCCTGTCTTGAGAACCCATCTGTGTTGGCATTGCTACTCCCACTGTGGTGCTGCACTGACATATATGCTTGAAACCCTAGGCTCCATCTTAGCAACTTGGCATTTTGCTAGCTGGTCTGTTTAACCATGCTAAGGGATTGTGATCTGTCACTACAGTAAGTTTTCTTCCATACAGATAAAGCTGAAGTTTCTGCAGTACCCTCACTATGGCTAGATATTCCTTTTCTACAGCTGCATAACATTCTTCCCTGGGTTGGAGCCTATGACTGAGATAAAACACTGGGTGTTCTTCTCCCTCTGAAGAAATCTGGCTAAGTACAGCCCCCATCCCATGGTTTGAAGCATCCACTTGCACAACAAATTATTTGCTGTAATCTGGACTGGCAACACATGGGGTCCTCCCAAACCTTCTTTAGGATTCGGGATTGCCTGCTCACATGATGTGTTCCACACTACCTTATCTGGCCTGTTCTTCCTTGTCAGGTCTGTGAGGGGTGCAGCTATGACACTATAACTGGGGACAAACTTTCTGTAGTACCCTGCTGTCCCTAAGAATGCCCTCACTTGTGTTTTGGTAACAGGTGCAGGCCATGCCTGAATGGCTTCTACTTTGGCAGGTTCTGGCCTGATCATACCACTCCCCACTCTATGTCCCAGGTAGGCGACCTCTGACATACCCACCTGACATTTGCTAGGCTTAATGGTCAATCCTGCCCTCTGTAGTCTGCCCAGCACCTCCCTGACATGTTGAAGGTGCTCTTGCCAAGAATGGCTGTAGATGGCAATATCATCTAGATAAGCAAGGGCAAACCCTCCTGCTCCTGCTAGGATATGATCTACTAGTCTCTAGAAAGTCAATGGGGCATTTTTCATCCCAAAGGGCATCTTTGTGAACTCATACAAGCCAATAGGATTCACAAAGGCTGACATCTCTCTAGCACTAGGAGTCAAGGGCACCTGCCAGTAACCCTTGTAAGATCAATGATGGTAAGATACTTAGCCCCACCCAGCTGCTCTTAGGCCTCATCTGTCCTAGGCATGGGGTAAGCATCTGACTCTGTGTGACTATTTAATTTCCTGTAGTCCACAAAGAACCTGGTGCTGCCATCCTTCTTTGGCACCAGCACTACTGGGGAGGCCCAGGGACTGTTGGACTCTTGAATTACCCCTAGTTCCAACATTTCCTTTTATCTTCTCCTTCAGAGTCTGTTTGACTCTCAGGCACCATACAAGGGGCCTGCCTAATAGGCCTTTGGGGCCCTGTATCTACCTGGTGCTGCACCAGGTGGGTGCACCCTGGTTTCTCAGTGAACATGTTCCTAAACTCCTGTAATACTGCTTGGATTTCCTGGATTTGGATAGGAGATAGTTACTGGGACATTGCTACCCCTTCCACTGAGGTGTCAGCCCAGCCTCACTGAGGAGATCAGTCACCAGATCTCCCTCAGACTCCTCCTGCAAGCCACTGCAAATACTCAGTACAAGGGCCTCTCTATCATGATAAGGTTTCATCATGTTAACGTGGTACAACTTGTGGCCCTGCCTCATGCCTAGCAGTTCCACCATGTAGTTAACATCACTTACCATTCTTACCACCTTATAGGATCCCTCCCAAGCTGTCTGCAGCTTGTTGTGTTTGACAGGAATGAGAACCTTTACCTGCTGCCCTACAGCATACTCTAGCTCGAGCATTCCTGTAATACCATACCTTTTTCTGTTGTTGTGCTTCTGCCAGGTTTTCCTGGGGCAAACCCCCTGAGTTCCCTGAGCCTTGTCCTGAGGTTTAGAACACATGCCACAACAGACTCCTTGTGAGGTTCACACTCACCTTCCTAGTCATCACGAATTAAATCTAGAGGTTCCCTCACCCTATGCCCATACAACTCAAAGGGTGAAAAACCTGTGGATTCCCAGGGAACCTCTCTGTAAGCAAAAAACAGATGGGGCAAATATATGTCCCACTCCCTCTTAAACTGGTCTGCAAATGCCAGTAGCATGGACTTGAGTTATAGTTTAGCCTCTCAACAAGACCATTATTCTGGGGATGGTAGGGGGTGGTCTTCAGGTGCTTCACCCCGTAGTACTTCCACAGACAAGCCAGAAGGTCTAACATGAAATTGGCACCTCTGTCAGTCAGTATTTCTTTTGGGAAACCTACCCTGCTGAAAATCTCTAACAAAACATTTGCCACCTTTTCTGCCTCAATAGAGGACAAAGTCACTTCCTCAGGGTATCTTGTAGCATAATCTACTACCACTAGGATATACTTTTTCCCTGTGGAACTTGGGGTACTCAGAGGACCCACAATATCCATAGCTAATCCCTGAAATGGCTCGTCAATCACAGGCAAAGGCATCAAAGGAGCTCTCACCATGTCTCCTGCCTTGCCTACATTTTGGCACTGCTCTCAGGTCCTGCAGTACCCAGTTACATCTCTGGAAATTCCAGGCCAATAGAAGTTCTGAATAATATGTCTTTTTGTACATTTTATGCCCATATGACCTGAAAAGGGAATATCATGGGCTATGGCTAGAAGCGCCAGACCGTCAGCTCTAGGTACTACCAACTGCTGTATTCTCTCACCTTCTAGCCCTCACGCAGGGGTCAACTCTCTATACAGTAACCCTTGGTCTCAGTATACAGATTCCATCTTCCCTTCAGAATCAGGTACTTCACTAGCTACCTGTCTCAGGCCTTGCAATGTAGGGTCTGAGAGCTGAGCCTGTCTAACTCTCTCTCTTTGTAACCCTCCCCAGCTCCCCTTTCACAGGAAGTCTGGTATCCTCTGACAGCGGTGCCTCATTGTCAGCCTGGTTACTACTACTCACCTCTACCTTTGCAATCACTCTGTCCAAGGGAACATCAGTACCCATAATCAGCTGTGGTTCACCTTCAGTCTCACTGCTACAGCATAGCTTCCTTCCTGAAGTAACCAGCTCACCAGCCCTGGCTGCAAGTATGTGGTCTGTGTGGGTCTTCCCTAGGCTACTGGATCCATATGCTTGTCTCAAAGCCTGACTACATGTAACTGCATAAACACATGGTACTGCCTCATCAAAATCCTTCTCTGTCAGGACATCTGCAGGATGGTAGTTTGGTACCCCTGTTGTCTCAAGACAACCTACTATTTGCATTTTCTCTTTCCCACTTACTGGCTCTCTTGCATTTTGTTCCCTACCTTGCCTCTGTGGACATCTGTATGTCACATGGCCCCACTGGTTGCATTCAAAACATTTAACCCTAGGTCCTGGATGTGTACCTGGACTAGTGGCTTCCCCTGCTACCGGCAGATTTTGTTGGGGCAGTCTGGGCTGCTCACCAAGGGTTCCTTTAGACCCATGAGCAGTAATGGGGGGTCCCTTTCCTGTGCAGGGATGCCCTGCTTGCTAGGTATAGGTCTCCCTTCTTCCCCAACTCCTCTGAAGTAGCACATTATCTGTCAGCTAACCAGATCCTCATTTTCTCAGACAAAGTGCTAAGGGCTTGTTCCCTCACCAAACAGGTCCGTCAGCCCTTCATAAGTGGTAACCTGACATCCACTCACTCACCTATGAAAATAAGTGCTCAGTTCAGCAACATATTCATGCACACTTTATCTGCCTTGTGTCTATGCTCACAAAATGTTTTCCTATAAGTTTCAGGTGTTCGCTTAAAAAATTCTAATAAGCAATTCTTAGCAGTATATTCAAAACATTCATGATCAGTTAATTTATACAGCACAGTTACAGCTTTACCATGGAGTAAGGGAGTCAGGAACCATACCTAGAGCATTTGGTCAACATCATACTGTTTACACACCCTCTCAAACATATCAAAGAAACTATCAAAATTATCCCCCTCTGTAAACTGTGGAAGAAATTTACTGACCTTTTGTGCTTCTGGGGTCCAGTTACTCCCTTCTCCATTACCACAATGACTCTGGCGAAGAGTCAGCATCTCCTTTTTGTGCTGCCTCTGTCATTCCTTTTCCACAGCTTCCATTTCCAAATGCCTGGTCCCCAGCTCCAATTTCTTTAGCTCCAGATGGATTTGTAAGTCCTCTGCAGAAAGGTTGAGCTGTTCATTCCCTGAGTGTTGTACATCTCCACAGTCAGTCTGATCATCTTCTGGTTGCTGTCTTCTGATGCAGCTGTGACCAAAGCTGCAATCAGATCTGTCTTAGTCAGGTTTCCTAGCACCGGTCCTTTAGCCTGGCACATCTTATCCAACTGGTTCCTTGTCAGCTTTCCATATTCCTCTGCTGACATGCTTGCCTGCTCTCCCTGACTAACTAAGCTCACAAAAAAATAAAACAATTGTGATCTGAACTCTGAATATTCACTATGTGGCTGATTTAGAGTACACAATCACCTTCAGTGATCACTGTACACAAGCTACAGGAATTCACTCTCCACACCACTACAAGCCAATTGCCAATCAGTTAATATGTGGTGTAGCTATCTCACCACTGCCAAACAATTAATATGTGATGCACGTGCACTGGTCAGCAATCAAGGAGCCTCAGTCCTCACCACTAACACTAGTGAGGGGAGTCCACATTGGGAAGGACAACAAGTACACACACAGAGAAGTACAGTTTCCCTTAAGAGCACACAGAGATCTCAGTCAGTCTGGGGCTGGTCTCTCCCTTTCTCTCCAGAGCCCCAATAAGACTGCCCATTGGCACAGCTACTGGGTCCAGATCTCAGCCTAGTGGTCAAGCTAAAACTTCCAGTATCCTCTCTGTCCAACCAGTGCTTCATGTCCCTGCCCAGGTAGCTGACATATCACACTTTGGGATATGAGCTATATACAAACACACCGATACTCCTGTGGAAGGCTGACACAGGCTCTCCAGCTGTGCTCCTTCTGCCCCGACTATACAGTAGTACCACTTGTCACCAACCACTAATATCAGCTACTAATAAGGCCCTTATCAAAGGATGTCCAATTATTACTATGCAATATTATTATCCAAATGGTAAGTGTAACTGAACAGCAAGGCTTATTGGAGTGGCTTAGTACAGTATCACTATATACATGCAATGTACTCTAGAACTTAAATGATCTCTACACAAAACAGCCACAGTTGAAAGGTTCAAAAATATTTAATAATAAATAAAAACACAAGATAATCCTTCTTACTACACAGTGCTAATCAAGAGTTCAGAGATCACAGGAAAATGCTTAAAATACAGTAGAATAATTCTGACATCAATACAGAAAACAACTAGTCTAATCTTCCTATTTCCTAGTTATATCTAAGAGCAAATACAGTTCTAAAATAAACTTACATATAGGGCAAGACAGTACTGGTGATGATGGATGTTCTGAAGACAAATGCAAAAAGCTGTCTCTCTGTCTGAGAAAGTCCTTTAAATTGATAATGCATCCTACATCATTCTTAACAATTCTCTATTTTTGCAGGCTAACAGAAACTCTACAGTAACAATTCTTAGTAAGCTGGCATCTGGTCAGGAAACTACAACAATTAAAGACATTATATATGTAAAATCTAGCAATTAACTCTAGTCTCAAAACAAAAGAAAAAATCTGCTGGTTCAGACACCATAGCTCCAAGCCCTGAGATCAGAAACAGTCGTAAAATGTTTGACTTATCAGCTTTCTTACAGCAGAGTGCACTGTTGTTACATTTTTTGCAGTTCAACATCCAATACAGTCTTTTCACATTTAAGAGAACAAGCCTGTGACTTATATTAATATTTACAAATGACAGAATTATCTACAAAATTCTATCTAGCTAGACTGGCAACCTTCACACATCTTCACAACAGTTTTTATGCATTCACAGACATTTGAACATTCTTAACTGCAGGCTTACTCAATCTTTTTTAAACACCTTTAATAAATTATCACTTAAGACATAGGCAAACATACATTAACATGTTTCTAGTTGCATAAATTATACATCACATCTCTTGTCTTTCTTTCTTTATAACTATTATTAGTCTATTACATAAATTGCATAATTCCTGCTTCAGTCCTCTTCCTGAATGTTATTCTGCATGTATTGTTCCCACAGTCTCTATGTAATTTGGCTCTTTCCTTTTGAAGAGAGACTTTTTTCAATTATTTTATCTGGGTCTATATCAGAACATGAAAGTATTAAAACTTCAAATGTTCTGATATCGAACACTATTCAGCGAATGCTAAGAATAGCAAAACTGCAGAACAGCAAATTCTTTCCTCAGGAAAGAATTTGGTTGGCCGTTTCTGTGGCTTCGCTATTCTTAGTGCTGTGGTGGAAAGTTATGGGTTGGGTTCAGGTAAGTGTGCGATTGTTTGTATGTTAGGGTTAGGGCGCGGGTTAGGAGTGTGCGATAGTGACAGACTTTAGGGTTAGGGGCAGTTTAAGTGAGCTAGGGTTAGGGCGTAGGTTAGGTGAGTGTGTGATAGTGACGGACCTTAGGGTTAGGATTTGGGTTAAGGTAAGTCGGTAGACAGCAGTGTATGTTTAGTGTAGTGTTAGATGTAGGAATTAAGTGTATGTGTGTGGTTGCTATTTGTTTGATGTGCTTGTGTTGTGTGTATGTGTTTCGGAGCAGCAAAAATTTTCCATGGGAAAAAATTTGCTGTTCTGAATGTTTGATATTTTCATGTTTAGATGTTTTGGGGGCAATGTTTCATCTTTAGATAACGTGATATAAATGCTTTTATCTCTTTCATAATATTCAGTACATCAAATACAGTTAGTTTAGACTTTGATTGCCGTTTTCTTGTAATTTCTTTCTTGACAGCCAAAATAATTCAATTTAAAAAGGCCTTACTATGTCTGGGCAGTTCAGATCCCTTGTCCCAACTCAGAAGAATAATTTCCTTAGTCAGAAGTACCTGTCTGACAGAATACTCTGTAAGGATTTTTTTTTAAATCTGCCAAATTATTACCTCTTTCTTCCCCCATCTCACCTCCAACATTTGCTATCTACATGAGGAAAAATTATTTGAAGTCTACTTGGGTTATAAAATACCAATGAAAATACTTTCACACAAAAATCCTAAATCTTCTCAACTTTGTTGCATACTTGGGATCCATATATATGTCCTCCTGTTGTTTCCTCGTGTATTGTTTTTCCAGTCTCTCTTTCCAATCTTTTCTAACCTCCTCGGATTGATTCTTATAGTTATCATGCAATATTTTATATGCCGTACTAATTTTCTCTCTTTTTTAACAACTTCTATTCTAGATTCAACTAAAAACTCTACCATTGCAGGTGTCTGACACAAGATTCCTCTATTCCTTTCTCTTTGCCTAAACTCTGATATCAATCTCTGTTAGGGAAGGCAGCCTCCAGCCTGAAGTCTAGATGTCTTCTAGGCCTCATCACACTCTATTGCCCTTCCCTCTGTAGATATTTGCTCACAATAACTAGGTTCCTTTGCCAGTTTTCTCCAGTAAATTCCAGCCCCTCTTGCCTATTATCTGTATCCCTACTTTTAGTCATCCCTATTGGCAACATCTCCTTTCTCTGTTCTCATGTTGGCTTATTTCTTAGAGTAATTTCTGCTGTTTTTTAATATAATATTCTGTATGGTTGTTGTTATTCTCCTTAAGGACCTGCATCCAAAATCCCACTTTCTATTTCTTGACCTTCTCTTGCTCCATCAACATCCATTTTCACATTTAATTATAACTTCCTGCTTGTGTTATAATATATGAGCCTTAACTGTATAGCTGTAAAATATCCTTTCTTCTGATAATAAAGTTCATAGGGAGACATTGCCAGTGAAACCCTTTTCCAATGTTCCAAGGGAAAATCAAGAGTACCTTGGACTCGAACTGGAGTCTGGGGTTGGGAGATGGAGATGCATAGGAAGAAGACCAGCAATACTGACACTGATGCTTTATAATCTCACATTTATTCACCAATCACATTTGTAAAATATGGCTTTACAAGAAAAAGTGAAAAGATCAGAATTTTGTTGACTGAAAAATGTATACCCCACTTCATTGTCATTAATGTTTGGAAGGATACCAAAAGGAAAGGAAAAACATAACTAAGTAAAACAATTTTTGTTCTTAACAGTATTTTTATAAATCATTTTGTGATATAGATTACACGTTATATAGGGAAGCATTTTCAGTCATTGCCATGTATGATAGATACTAAAGTAAACAAATGCCTTTTTTTCTTCTTTTTATTTTTAAGAAATGTAGGCATTAACATGTAGAAAGAAAAGAAAGGTTGCACAAAAGCATGTTTAAGTTAATATGCCGTAATCTTGGGTTGTTGAGGTGGGGTGGGGTGTAAAAGTGCACAGATATAATATATGTAGATTTGATATGTTTTCTCTTTTGCATAAGTGAATGTCTGTATTAAGGTCCTTGGCTTGATCTAATTACACTTTGTTTGCATGTGTGTGTACAAGCAAGTAAATAATAGAACACTGAATGTAATTAAAAGTTTTCCTTTATCAAATAAATATTCAGTGTGAATTGAGAAATCTGCAGCTGAGGGCAACTGTGCGTGTTCTTCTGTTTCCATGGAGACAAGCTGACTACAAGGGCAGGCAATAAAAAACAAAGCTCTTTTTAAGACTAAAAGTTAATGTTTCCTGAAAGTATACAAGCTGTTTTTCACATTGGGGTTAAAGATAAGAAAATCGACTACAATCAATGTAAGTGAGAGCACAGGCTGTAGTATGCACTTTAGCACAGATAACTTTAATTTTAGGTTAGGTAATACTTATGGGTGCAGCTGTTGATTTAGGAAGGTTTTTTTTCCTGTCAGGAGGGTTAAACTTCATTATTTGAATATCTACATAGTTTTGTGTGTTTGCTTTAATAGGTCATGGGGGTGTTTTTTTTTCTTTCTTTGAGGGTTTCCATTAAAACAAAAATTCTTGTAAAATGTGACATAGGTTGAAATGGAAATGACAAAAACAACTGTATAAAAGATCAAACATTAGTGGGTGCACGTAATACAAAGCTGGAAACAGTCATTTTAAAAAGCTGCCATATATAATAGATGTGAATAATAACTTCTTATCATAATGGCTACATTATACATATTATTTTGGAATGTGAATGGCCTCACAGGTACAGAAAAAAACAAAAAAGTACTGAATTGTATTATGAAATGCAGAATGCAAATAGTAGTGCTACATGAGACACATTTGGAAAGAAATGAGCATGTGCATTTGATAGAAAAGGGGTTTCAGGATGGATATTCAGCAGAATATTGGAGACTAAAGGAAGAGGGGAGTAGTTAAACTAATTGCTAGAGGTACTCCAGTAGTGATAAAGAGGAAAAATTATAATAATAGTATATTTTTGACAGTATGGGGCTACTGGCAATGAAGGAGAATTACACTGATACATATTTATAATCCACCTAAAACTTCTGTTATGACATTTAAGAAACTTTTGGGAGAAATAATCATCTTTCAGAGGAAGTAGTACTTATAGGTGAGGACTGGAACTTGACTGGCAACAGGGAGGATGTGTATGGGGCCCTAAAATGGAAAATATGCCAAAGAGGATTGATTTCTGAAGAAATTTATTAAAATATTTGGTATGGAAGATGTGAATTCAGCAGTAGGAACTTGGGAAGAATTTACATATTATTCCCCATGGTACAATAACTGGGCTAGATTAGATAGAAATTATATCTCACAGGAACATGTGCATTTAATTGAGAACTTTGATGACACACATGCAAATAATTTCATATTGTGCACCAATAAAAACTAAGATAAAATGCAGGGTAGTGAAGTAAAAATGAAACCCTGATGCTTTTCCATGTACTTGTTAAAATAGAAGAATTTAAGGAATGGATAGAGAAAATTATTTTAGAGTTATAAGGGGAAATTTCTTCAGATGTTATAGCTAGTGAGTGGGATAAAATGAAAGTGGAGTTAAAAATTATGGTAGAAGTACCAGAAAAAGAGATATGGTTAAAAAGTAGCATAAATTTAGAGGTGATAATAAAGGCTAAAATATTGCAGAATAAGGGAAATCTCACAGAACAAGAAGAGGCACAGCTGCAGAGTTCTAAAGAGAAAATAAGGTAGTATCTCGATAATATGCACGAGATTAGAAAGACTGTTATTTTTGTTAGTAACCCCAGAGCACAAAAACTTTTAGCATAACAACTTAGGCAACAGAAAGTGGAAAGGGTAATTCCCAAACTTATGGAGTCTGTAATAAGAAAAATAACCACAATTCCTGTAGAGGTATTACAGATATTTTGGAATTTTTATGAAAATTTGTATAAAGCAGGGAAATATGAAAATCAACAAAGAGCACAAATGGAAATATTTATGGAAGACTTAAGTATTCGTAGATGAAGCTCAACAATTAACAGATAAGACAGAAGGAGATGAAATAAAAATGGTGATGTACAGCCAATGTGCAGGAAAGTCTACAGGAATAGATGGCATTCAAGTGGAAGTTTGAAAGCTAGGAGGGAAGAAAGTGATAAAGATATGGAAGGTTTTGTTTAACAGTATTCAAAAAAAGGAGAAGGACCAACATCCTGGAAGAAAGCTATGGTGGTTGTAATAGCTAAGGACAGTAAAGACCATCACACCCACATTCATATAGACCCATTTTATTTTTAAATCATGATTATAAAATGTTTATGCCTATAATAGCTAAACAAATGCCAAAGGTATTTCCAAAACTGATAGATACAGATCAGTGTGGTTTTGTGGAGGGGAGGTAAACATTTGACAACATTAATAGAACAATGATGATCCTGAGGGAAGTAGAATGTAAGAAAATACTGCTGTTGTTGGTGGGGCCTGATGGACAAAAAGTATTCGACACAGTGAGCTGTGATTTTATAAGTAGGGCAATGTAAGCATTTGCATTCCCTGATACCACAATAAGGTTAGTTAGGAGGATTTATGAGGGATTGGAGGCAATAATTAAAGTGGGAGGGTTCCTCTATGAGAAGTTGTGTCTGAATAGAGTAACCAGGCAGGGTGTTCTCTTTCCCCTTTGTTATTTGCTTTATATTTACAGGCATTGACAAAGAAAATAATAGGAAACTCAGGAATTAAAGGATACAATTAATATGGTAATCAAGAAAAGTTGGCTTTATTTGGAGACACTTTTATTTTGCACCTGATAAAACTGGAAGAGGACATCTCAGTGCTGTGGAACATTTTGAGACAGTTTCAAGTCTTTTTGCAGTATAAAATTAATGGAGATGAAACAAAGGCTATAGCTGTAAATTATGTATACACACATGAATTGGTTCAGCAATACCCATATTTACTGGGATAGGATAAAATGAAATATTTAGGAATATGGATTAAAAAGGCTTCTGTTATGGCAGCTAAGGCTATATGGGAAGATTCTAAAATAGTAATACAAAAACTGAGAAACTGGAAGCAGTGATAATGTATTTTAGTCTTTTAGTTTTATATACAGGTCAGGCATATTTTTATCAACCAGAGAGGTTGTGGGCAATAATTAATAAAGTGTTAAAGGAATTTATCTGGGTTGGGAAGAGGGCAAGAGTGAAATGTGATAAGTTTATCCTCCCAAAATAACAAGGTCATTTAGGATTATCTAATTTCAAAGGATATTTTAGACCTACACAATTAAGGATCATACACATAACGCAAACAAAAAGGTATAATTGAAGGTGGAAAGGGATGATGATGATGAAATGGGAAATTCAAGAAATAATGAGAAAATGGGATTTTTGGATGCGGATCCTTAAGGAGAATAACATTTGCCATATGGATTATTACATTCATAAAGTAGCAGAAAGTATTTGAAGAAATGAGCCAACAGGAGACTGGAGAAAGGCAATTTTGCTAATCGGGATGACTGCAATTAGAGGCATACAGAATAGCTAAGAGACAGCTGGTATTTACTGGAGAAAACTGGCAAAGAAACCAAGGTACTGGGACTGAATAACTAGAAAGAGAAATGCAAAATAATAGGAAGAGGCCAATAAGACATTTGGACTACAGGCGAGAGACTGCCTTCCCTACCAGGTATTGGTAGCAGGGTATATGCAAAAAGAAATGGACAGGGGAGTCCTAAGTTAAGGACCTACTCTGGTAGGGTGTATAGTTAAATCTAAAACAGAAGCTGCTGTTAATAAGGGATAACTGACAGTACATATAAAATATTGTTTGACACCTATAAGAATCAATCACAAGAGCTTAGAAAAGATTGGGAAGAGAGACTAGATAAGCAATTTACAAGGGAACAATAGGTGGACATATGTATGTCTCCCGAGTACACAGCATTGTCTAGATGATTTGGGATTTTTGCTTAGAAGTGTATGCACTGGTATTTTTCTACTCCAAGCAGACTGCAAATAATTTTTCCTCAGGCAGATGGCAAATGTTGGAGGAGTGATGGCAAAGAAAGAGGTAACTGGGAATGTTTGTTTTGGGAGTGACATATTGGACAAGCAAGCAGCTGTAACTAAGGAAATTATTATTTTGAGCTGGGGCACAGGATCTAAATTGCCTAGACATAGTGAGGCCTTGTTAAGTTTAATTTTGGTTGCTGTCCAAAAAGAAATGACTACAAATTGGAAATCAAAGTCTAACCCAACTGTACTTAAAGTAGTGAATACTGTAACAGAGATAAAAGAAATGGGAGCAGAAACTTTAGAAAAGGGTTGGAGCAAGTTACATATAAATCAATGGAAATTGTGGGAACAATACATGCAGAATAATGGTCTGGAGGAGGAGCAGAAAGAGTGTGGTTTAAGGGAAGGCAGGAATTGAGCAATTTATGTAATGCTGGCCTGATGTCAGTTATCCAAAAGTGCATATGTGATATATAATGTATGTAACTGGGCATAAATTAATATTTTTAATATAAATGTATACTTGCCTATATCTTCTTCTTTCATTTTTTCCCGGTTAGGGGTCGCCACAGGGGATAACGTTTTGGCTCATGATTGGCAGTGGAGTTTTACGAAGTTGAGTTGCCAGCCCGGCACCCAACCTTCCACGGAAGGCACAAACACGCATGCACTCATGCCTAGGGCCAATTTAGAGTATCCAATCCACCTATAGCATGTCTTTGGGATGTGGGAGGAAACCAGAGCACCTGGAGGAAGCCCACATGACCACAGGGAGAACATGCAGACTCCACTCAGAAGGCACCCCAGCTGAGGATCGAATTGGAGAACCTCTTGCTGTGAGGTGGCAACGCTAACTGCTGCACTACCGCGGCCGCTATGCTTGCCTATATCTTAAGTGATAATTTAATAAAGGTGTTAAAAAAGATGAATTCTTTGCACCTGCAGATAACTCTTCTCCATGTAAAAGTACTCAACAATGAGAAAAAAAAAATAGATAACATATTTTCAGATGCATGACGGAATCTTTGTAAATTTCACTCAGAACAGAATTTACAACTGCCTACAGCTGCAGACATCTTAACTCCCACTGAGAATATTTGCTAATGAGATAAAAAACAAGCTAATCATCAGATGCAAGGAAATGAGTGTTTTTCATGGTGCCATCATTTTGTATTATTTTTCAAGTGTACTTGCTTACAAAAAAACCCACGTTTATAGCTTAAGCTAAAAGTGTTAATTTACACATTCACTCTTTTACAAATAACAGAAATTATTTTAATACTACATATAATGCTGTAATACCAAGTTTCGTTTAAATGTATTTTATAAGACAAAATACAGTATTCTCTTTGCATATGTCTAGAGATGCAGACACATTAAAGCAGGCTTTCACAGTTTGCATACAGTTTCTGTGAATGCACTTTCAATCAGTGAAAATAACCTTCAGTTAAGAATACTGATAAGAACAGAGTGTGCAGTATATTCAGTAAAAATACATTTTGGTATGGTACAAGGCTTGGGATCCAAGTTAAAGAGGTGTGTAAAAATTTACAGGATTTTGGTATTATTAGGAGATACTTCAGACACAGTTATTTAGTTAGTTTGTTTGGACTGATATGCATAAAGTCATTGCAGCACGGTCCTCAGAAGATTGGTACACACACTCAAGAATGAGTACAGAATTCAGATCAAATATCCAGCATTCCAGAATATTAATGATATTATTCAGGAGAATAGGAATGAGTGCAGAAACAATGGATATGATTCTCAGCACTGTTACTGGGGACAGTAATTATCACATTCTGAGTACAGAGTTTATGGACAGTATAATGAGTACAGAAACTACAGACATTAAGATTTAGCTAAGACATCTACCTCCACTGTACATAAGATATTCTTACCCAAACTACAGTGTATGCAGATTCTTATTCTTAAAGGTACAACAAGATGTGGCACATAGTGGAGAGACTGTCATCTGTTACACACAGTTCTGGGTAATTCACAGATAAGGACATTCTTTCCAGTCTCATTTCAGTTTCTTTCTGTTATTTAAAACTCATTCCTGTATTCTCCAGTCATATTAATTCTTATAATGGTGATCCATCATATTTGGGAGGGGGGACAATATTTGCAGTTAAAGTCCCAAAATCCCATAGCAACCTTGCAAATTTATCGAGTCCTTCAGAACATTACTTCAGAGAATCTCAAAGAACTTCAGACTCACTAAGATATCAATGTAAAAGACATTATCCAGTTAACAGCAACATATCAAAAAATTTCACAATCTCCAAACCAGACAGTAGACTTTCAAGTTTCCAGTGTGATGTTACAGAGTCAAGGGAATCCTTACAAGATGGAGTTTAAAAAAATTGCAAGACACAAGGCCACCTTCTTAAAGCAACTTCAACTTTCCTATGTGCACATTTTTATTACAATGCATTTTCTAGTTAAATCAGGCAGTAAATCTCAGAAAAGGTTAAATACATCAGTAAATGTAAATTGTATAAATATGTCAAACAGTACTTCTACAGTAAAGGCACAGGTAAAAATGTGGTTTAAAGTAAAAAAAAATGGGTAAAGCAGTCTATAAAACTGTTCCAGAAATGTTCATTTAAATTTCAACATTATTAGTTCAGGAATGTTAAGTCTTTAGATGCAAATGGGTTAAATTACAACAGAATGTAATAAGTAGGGTAACAGATACACTTTCTCATAATTCACAGAATGAGTCAGCTTCTATCAGTATGGTTTCAAATTTAAATAAATTCTTGTGTACAGTCTTCAGAAATCACTGTAAATGCTACAGCACTTGTAATTCAAACTACAGAGTTATGTTGCAGTATTGCAGATATAGATGCAAACTCAGTGTATGCAACATGCAGATTTACAGACAACACATGAAGCAAACATTTGCAGTGCCTCAAGTTCATGTTATTTCAAATACAAGTGTTCAGAATATAATACATTCTAGTTCAATGTTTTCAGAAACCAGTGGAAATATTGTACTGGGTGGGGGGATGAGAGTGCAGATTGTCATCTGTTTGATAAAGTAAACAGCATAAACGATATACAGACTTCAGGACAAAATAAAGAAGAGATGCATACCTTAGCTCAATTCAATGTTTTTTACTAGAGTTTTTGGGCAAAAATAAAGAAATTGCAGAAGTAGTACCACCAACAACCCAATAAATGTGCCCAAAGAAACAAAATATATAAGAACAAAAACCAGTAAGGACACAACCACTGCTGCTGCTGCTTGCAGTATAAAAACTTTACTAGTGCACAGAACAAACACAAGCGCTTTCACAAAGTTGCTTCATCAGGTGTAATGAAAGTACACATCAGAAACACACCCTTTTTAAAACAATTGAAATCACATGACAACTCCAATTAATACATTTAAAGAGAAAAAATAAGTGAAATACATTAATGCATAAAACACATATATAAAACATCCATAAAAATAATAAACACCATCATCTCATAAGCTCGCTTAAATAGCACTACCTTCTAAGGGGTCTAGACTTCAATTTAGGTCTAAGTGGTACACACTCATTTAAACCACTCCCTGCATCAGCTCTCATCCTCACTATCCATGTAGACTCTAACTCTTCTGTTCTTAGCCGTATATCACCTATTCTAACATTTTCATAAACTCTTCCTATGACTAGAAACTTAAAATGATGCGTAGAATCAGTACTGTTAACATGCTTGGCTAAGGCATGGACACAGTTTAGCTTACTAATGTAATAAATATGTTCCCTAATATGATCTTTGAAGGGCCTGTCCATCTTGCCAATATAAAATTTACTACATTGTATGTAGTGGGCAAGGTATATAATATGTTCAATCATGCAAGTAGCTGAGACATTAAATGTATAAGTCTTCTTTTGGTCTGGATGAAAAAAACTACTTCTGGTATCCAAAAACTGGCAATATTTACATTTGCCACATGATGTAGTACCCACACCCTCCACACTCTGCTGGCCATCGTTAGGATAGCATAGTCTCCTCCTTAGAGGCCTACTATTTCTAAACATACATTTGGGATCAGAATCAATAAAATTAGCCACATCAGCATCCATGGTAAGAATATTCCAGTGCTTTCTTATTATTTTCATATACTTATCCACATCCAAAGTATAACATAAAGGGACTTTAAGTTTAGTACTGTTTAAGCTCTTCTTTTTATTTTTAAAACTATTCATAACTCCATCCCTTGCAGAAAAATATAGTAGAGCATGTGTACATCTTTTCTCTACAACTGCTGAAACGTTAGGTAGAATCACCTGATCATTATAGCCCCTTTCCTGTAAATGATCTATAGCTACATCAACTGGCTGTGTAAAGTCAATGTCCCTTACATTCAGCCTCGAGGCCCTGTAAATTTGATTGCGTACGACCTTCTTAAATATATATGGAGGGTGTGAATTCTCTCTATGCAAGAGATGATTAACATAACATGCCTTCCTATATAATTTCGTATAAACCTCACCTGTATATTCCCTAATAACTTCAACATCAAGAAAAACAATCTCAGACATAGAATACTTATAAGTAAAATGTAAATATTGTGTCATATTGTTCAAATAAACATGAAACTCCAAAAGAAGTTCATAAGTATCTCCCCACAAAATAAAAAGATCATCTACGAACCTTCTATAAAATAAAACAAAATTCTTATGTGGGCCCTGCAATATATGTTGTAACTCCCAAGCAACCATAACAGCATTGGCGTAACTATTAGCACACGCAGTGCCCATAGCCATGCTATTGCATTGCTTGTAATATTGTTGGCCAAATACAAAAACATTATGTTCCAACACTATTTCTAGTAATTTAACCAATAAATCAATTTTCTGTTGATCAAAAGTAGAATAAGTTTTTAAAAAAATATTGCACACTCAAAAGTCCCTCATAATTAGGAATCACCGTAAATAATGAGACCACATCCATAGTGACAAACATACATCCCGAATTATTACTATCTTGAGTTTAACAATATAAGTCTCCTAAAAATGCTCATATGCTCTAAATTATCTAAAATAGGCCAAAAGTTGTTCTCAACATAAATGGAAACTGTCTCAGTGCTCCAATTTCTACCCAGGACTATAGGTCTCAATGGTGGATCCAACTTATTTTTGTGGAGCTTAGGTAAACCTTGTAATAGGGATACTGTAGGCTTAGTAACCAAGAAATCAGTAAACAAACTATCATCAATTAAATTAATTTCTAACAAACATTTTAAGATAATTTGTACATCATACATAATAGTTTCCATTTGTTCAAGAGTAATCTTGACATAAAAGGAGGCATCAGTTAACATACCAGTCATTTTTGCTATATACCAGAACCTATCCAGAACCACTAAGGATGTTTTTTAGATACATGTTTTATGCACTAATGTATTTAACTTTTTAATGAGTTTTTTTCTTTAAATTTATTAATTGGAGTTGTCATGTGATTTCATTAATTATTTTTAAAAGGGTGTGTTTCTGATGTGTACTTTCATTACACCTGATGAAGCAAATTTGTGAAAGTGCTTGTGCTTGTTCTGTGCACTAGTAAAGTTTTTATACTGGAAGCAACAGTGGTTGTGTCCTTACTGTTTTTTGTTCTTAAAAATAACCATCATGTCAGTGTTGTTGCTTGTACTGTAAAAAAGGATTTTCAGCTTATCTATAAAGGGTGTGGCAGTCTGGCACAAAATCAGATTATTTATCTGTCATTGTTTAAAGTTGAGAGAAATAACATTTTATTGTTTACAGAAAATAAATTATGGAATATTGTACTGATTAATACAGACACAGCATTTTCAGTTACAAATATACTTCTACTAGGGGACATGAGTGCAGTTGTCAGGATTTGAGGGGTCGAAGGTTACAGCAGTGAACAGTTCTGAGTGCAACAGTTCTGTACTAGGTATGGACATGCCATCAGAGTTGTACATTGTTTTAGGCTTCAGTAACAAGATTTTACATAAAAATAAAAATGCTACAGAATGTACAGTAGTGCACACAGGTGACACCTCTAAGAATTTGTATGCAGCAGGTTGTGCAAAGTTACAGAATTTGAAGAATTGGTTACAACAAGAACACACCGATCCATGGTTTAAAGATAAAAGAAAATTCAGTTCAGTTGCCACAGCTGAAGTGCAAGCAGCCAGGTTACCACATTTTCATTAACATTATCTTATTCTCAGAAAAGCAAAGACAAACTGGAAATGGCCAGTAAGAAAAATATTTAACAGTTTCAGGCTAGTTCTAGATTTAAAATTAGTACACATATTTGCCATTCTGGAAGCACATGTTGTGTATGGTATTCTCAGAATAAAGGGTTTACATTTACAGATGTGGCAAATTAATTTTTGTGTTATTGTTTTATTTAGCAGACATTAAGACATTTGAATTATAGTAGTAAAGTGTTGCAATGCATAAATAATATCTTGATACAGACATGGACAGAAAAGCATTTACAGATATTAAATGATGTTTTGTTAGTTTACAGAATGTACAATTTACGGTCAATGCTACATTTTAAAAGTGACAATACAGTCAAAAGTTCAGATCCAATGCAAGAAAAGAGTGTAGCATTACTATTATGTGTCATTAAAGTGACATGTTTAAATCTCATGTAAAGAAAAGAATGCAGTGTAATTTTATTATATAAAGAAACTTCACATACTTGTATAAAAGGACAGACAAGTAAAGTTCCAGAATCAGATCAGTTGAACTCTAGTAATAAATGTGTATATGTAAATGGTTTAAGACTGCATGTATTTCATGCAGAAATTGCAGTTCACCAAGCACACCAGAGGCATGGACTTACATAACTGAGTTATCAGATTACAGGCCAGCTCAGCAAGCTGAATTAAAGGCAGTACTGTATGCCATAAGACAGTATGATAACGATCAGTTTAATATTATTAGTGACAGCTTTATACAGTAACATTTCTTACTATTTATCCAAGAAAGTTGTAGACAGTAATGATAAATCCTTGCAGCATTCATTAGCACTGAAATAGTTAAATGATGCCAGCTAAGGGAGCAGCTACATGTAAGGCAGTGGGCAGAGACCTGCACACTGAAGAAATTATTCTGTAAATTATGACCTGATGGTCACAGAGTAAACAGAAAATTCAGCAGTTAAGATTAATTTTATAAAGGTGCAGAAATGCAAAAAATGTTGAAATATTAATACAGTGTCAGATTACTCTAGTTTCAGTTGAGGTTATGATAGGGAAAAACAATGCCAGTGAGGTTTCCATTTGATTTAATAATGAAGGTACAGCCTTTCCATTTCACTGTAGTACATTATCAGTTCAGTTACAGACTTGTTTGAATTTAACCTAGGTCTATTTCACTAGACTGCATTATCAGTTTGCTTCCAGACTTACAAAGAGTTTATTGGCAGAATACGAAAATATTTATTTTATGCAGAAAAATGTAAATAATGTCAGGAAACAAGCAATGCTGCAAGTTCATAATTGTTAAAGCTGCAGATGTTATTTTAAGGACCTGATACTGCCTTTTTGTGCTTTGCAGATATTGCTACAAAAAGACACACTGCCAGTTTTGGATATTTAATTCATTTCTGGTCTGGTTTTCCAGAATGCATGTTTTAAAATACAGTCAATAAGAATATTACATCAGCCACCCAGCTTTGCACAGCAGATGGGGAGGGGGGGGGGTTGGAAGGCCTAAGTGTAAAAGGACCAAAAACACTTGGACATTAAGGCACAGTAAGGCCTAAACTTGGCAAGAGCTGTGGTGCACAAGTCAAGATTTACAGAAAGATAAGACCACCAAAGCCAGAAATTAATATTATTGTTTTTTCCTAAAATGTTTGTCTAAATGTTTTTCAATTATATAATGTTTTTAAAGTTAAAATATGTATACAATGGATGTGCATTTCTGCAGATTAGAGTCAAAACAAGTATGCAAATATTTTTATGTTTTCAGACAATTGTATAACAGTACTAGTTTTCAGTTTATGTTTTTATCTTTGTTCAAATGAAAATGACAGGAAAAATGTATTATTCTAGTGATAGTTTAGTTTCTAGAGTAAAATAGTTACCAGATTTTAGTTTAAGTTTGTATCTGTGTCCAGGTAACACTGGCAGAAAAGTGATTCCTTTAGTATTAGTTTAGTTAATTTACAGAATATAATATTTATACACAGCTATTTTAGATGTTCAGTGTAAATATGTATCACTTTAATGTGCATTTCAGTCAAGGTTCAGAATATAATGTGTTCAGTATAGTACATTTTATATTTCAGAATATAACATTAATACTCAGTTATACATTTCTAACAGCATTATGTAAATTTCAGTAAAGTTTCAGAATCTGACATTCACACCGTTATAAGTTCAGTATAGTAAATTTCAGTCGGATTTCAAAATATAAGATTCATACTCAATCATTCATTTCTGACAGCATTACTAGACTGTTTACAACATGCAGCTGTATCACACTTCACATTATTCAGTCATTAGTTTTAAGGGTAAAATGACAAAATTATTTGTAACAGGCTTATTAATATAAATTATCTAAAGAATAAGTAATAATAGTTATTTAATATACTCAAGGCATAACAGGTCAGGCTTAATTTGTTAATTTACAGAATACAGTGCTCATTACCTAATACATTCGGCAGAAAGTTTAAAAGCCACTGACAGGGTATTTAACATTTGTTTACCAGGAAAGTCCAACTGGGACACAGCCCATTTTAGTAGAGGCCTGGGGAGAAATGCTCCAGATGGATGTCTTTAGAATGTGGGAGGAAACTGGAGCACCTAGAGGAAATCCACGTGAACCCAGGGAGGATATGCAGACGGTGCACAGAAGGCACCCTAACCGAGAATCAAACCAGAGAGCTTCTTGCTGTGAGACGACAACTCTAACTGCTGCACCACTGTGCAACCTGAGTATGCAAAGGTACAGATTTGAAATACAGAAAGTACAGGTTTTAGTAAAAGTACTTGTACTATTACAGCACATAAATATTTACAGGATATTTAAGACACACATTTAAAAGGAAGACATCTATTATAGCACATAGAAATTAAAAAAGTAAATAGACTGGATTATTAGTAACAAATATAGCTGAAGATTTATAGAAACAAGTTAATCAGTATATGGTAATTATATTTCAAGATATAGATATTATAGGTGTAAAAAGAGAGTTTACCAGTTATAACACATTAAAGAATTGCTCGGTTACAACTAAATCATAAAGTTAAGAGACTTCATTCCAAACAGACCACAAATGCTCAAGGGACACCTAGTGGTCAAAATTAAAATTGCAACTTTACCAGATAAAGAAAACTTATTTTATATTATCGTTATAGTATCCTTAGTGGATCATATTAATAAATTTATAAAGTAATTACAGAAGTAAATCCAATTTCAGTAATTTCAGCGACAACTGTTATGGAATAAATCCTACATAAAATACATTTAGTAAGATAGACCTTGCATAGGCCTAGAAATGTAAGGCTAGGCCTCTGTCTTCATTTTATATTTCATATTTTAAAGTAACTATAGAAATAGATACCTGTATGTTCCGGTATCTCAGAAGAAGTTGTAAGATCAGGTTTCATTTAAATATATTTTCTTAGACAAAAATACAGTATTCTCTTTGTACAAGTCTAGAAATGCCATCATATTAAAGCAGGCCTTCACAGTCTACATACAGTTTCAGTGAGTGCACTTTCATTCAGTGAAGATAAGATTCAATCAAGAATACTGATAAGAATTGAATGTGCAGTACATTGACCACAAACATGTTTTGTTTGTACGGTACAAGGCTCGGAAACTAAAGTTAAAGAGGATTGTAGAAATTTACAGGGTTTTGGTAATATTAGGAGACACTTCAGATACAGTTAGTTCATTTGGACTAATATACAGAAGGTCATTGCAGAGCAGTCCTCAGAAGATTAGTACAGACACTCGAGAGTGAGTACAGAAGTCAGGTCAAATATCCAGCATTCCAGACTATTAATTATATTGTTTAGGAGGATAGGAATACGAGTGCAGAAACTACAGACATAATTATCAGCACTGTTACTGAAGGCAGTAATTATCACATTCTGAGTACAGAATTTATGGACAGTATAATGAGTGCAGAAACTATGGACATTAAGATTTAATTTGGATATTGTTGACATCTATCTCCACTGTACATAATAAAACATTCTTAAGTGAGCTAAAGTGTATGCAGATTTGCAAGAGGAAATGAAAGTGTCCAACAAAGAGGTAGATGGATTGTGTGAGAGAAGATCTGAAACAGTCATGCATGAGTGTCAAAGAAGGCAGGAGTGTGGCATTGAATTGCGTGAGATGGCAACAGTTAACATGACGCCCAGACCCCATGTAGAAAATAGGAAGAAGGGGGTTGATGATGAGGATTGCTGACATCTACCGCCATTGTACTTAATAACACATTCTTAACTGAACTACAGTGTATGGAGAGTCTTATTCTGAAAGGTACAAGAAGATTTGGCACATAAAGGGGAGACTGGCATATGTTAAGCACAGTTCTGGGTAATTAACAGACAAAGACATTCATTCCAGTCTCATTCTAGTTTCTTTTATTGTTATTTTCAGCTCATTCTAGTATTCTACAGTCATATCAATTCTTACAATATAATACACTTCCATACCTCACATCCTCCATCCTAGTATCCCAAGGTCACAGCATATTAACATAATATTGCTGCTGTCCAGCCTTCCGGCTCTTGTTATACTGTAAAGCCTATATTTCTTATAACTAAAAATGTACTTGTTTACTTTAATATCTTTACAGCAGTCAATGAAAAAACTCTCTCCACATTTAAAATACATCTGATACACACTGCAAAAAAACTGTTTTACAGTTTATAACATGCAGTTTATATCATGAAATGTTTTATACAAATACTAATAAGAACAAAAATTGTTTTACTTACAGTTATTTTTCCTTTTAGTGTCCTTGGGGTATATGCTTTACTGGCCTCCTACAAGTTTAATAATGTCAGCAAAGATTCCAGTATTTCTCAACCACTTTTTCTTATCAAACCATATTTCTCAAATGTGACTGATGCTTTATAGTCTCCCATTTATTTACTAATTTCAGTGTTGAGAGTCTATCCTGTTTTTCTCCATCTTGAAACACCAGATCAGGTTCATGTCAAAGGTACTCCTGATTCCTCTAGTCAGCTCCTGATTTTTCTGCCTCTGATGCATTTTCATGTGGAACACTGGAAAAGGTTTCACTGCAAAAGTCTCTCCATGACCTTTATTTTAATAAAAATGAGACGCAGAGTCACCTTCTGTTTGCTGGCTCACTTTTTGTTGGATAAACTTTTTTTATTTCCTCCTTTAGCCTGTTCTGCATTCAGAAATGTCTTTGATCCTCCAAGAAAAGAACTATTCTGAAGACAGCTGGATACAACAGCTTGAATCTCACATCTGCCGCTCAACATTCTCTGATTGCTGGGGGAAATTTGCTTCTCTTCTGCCTGGTGTATAGTGAATAATCATTTTCCACAAACATTCTGGTGTCTCTGATTTTAATATTTTTCATTCTACCAGTTTTCTCTAGATTATCTCTTTATTTTGATATGACTGCATCTTTACTAATAAAGGTCTTGGATGCTTTCTCATGGCCAAGTTTGGGGCAAACACTCAGTGTGCCCTTTCAATTAACAAATCCTGCTATAGAACCAGTCCAGTTTGCTTATTTGTGCTTTCATAAAATTAATCCAGTCTGTTCCTTTCAATTTCTCTGGTACTGGTGCAGAAAATAACCAGCCACAGAATTCCAAATAATGGACACATTGAGCCAACAAAACACAGGTTTGTTTTATACCTACAGAGCTTTCGGGTGATACCCTTCTTCAGTGTGTAAAAAACATTCTGCTAAAACTCAGTGCAATTTATACAAGACACATCCCACTCAGAATCAATTACAAATTAAACCATCAGTCATAGTTTAAAGTCATAGTGTAGAACTATGCACATTATTCAAAGCATATAAACTACAACATGTAGACAAATATATAAAAAAACAACATATAAACAAATATGTAAAAATATGTATAAAAAACATATAAACTTATGTCAACATTTGTTGTTTCTGTTTTAAGTACTGGTTTAATACTTATTGCTGTATTCAGGCCAAGTTTCTTATCTGCATCCTGTACTGTTGTTGTTTTTCTTTTGGCTTTTCCTGGTTAGGGGTCGCCACAGCGGAACTCCGGTCCTCTAATGATTGGCAGTTGTTTTTTATGGTGTCGAGTTGCCAGCCCGATGCCCAACCTTCAACGAAGGCACACCCATTCAATGCATATCTTGTAGCTCCTTATCAGATAAAGATGTTTACTAAAGACAGATTGTAAATAAAATGAGATTGGTTCAGTTTTCCTCCCTCTCCCAGATAGTCTGTCTCATTGGGGGGGTGACATAAATCTTTATGTACCTTTGGGAGCCCATAGATTACAGGTAATTTTGGACAGCGGACAGTAAAATAATTGAATAAATCAATATCAATATCCTCATTTAATTGCATTTAATATATTTCTAAGTTGATGGCACTTAAGTTCTGAAACATCTACAGTATTTATCAAAGAAAAAGTGTTACCATCATTAAGAAAATGAAACATGCTTGTATCATAAGTTTCCTTGTCCACCCCTTATCTGCTTGTTTAATAACAATGTCTACATTACTCTCAAGTTTAACAAGGGTATCTTTCTCCTGCTTAGATAAATTATGATATTTATTTTTGTCCCTAACAGCATAACACTCTAAGTTCACGTTCACAAATTTCTGAGAAAGCATTTACTACTGGACAAGAGAACAAACAAACTTGATTTTTTACATACCTGTGTATTAATTGGTAAAGAGTCCTTGAAAATTAATCTTAAACTTACATTCCTAATAAATATCCTCAAGTCTGTTAAAGCGTTTGTAACTGTATCGATATTAGAGGGAATAAAGCGTAGTCTCTTGTTTAGAAGGGCAAAGTCATCTTTGGACAACACTAGGCTTAATATATTAATTATAGGTCCATTTCTCAATTCATTTGATGTTTGGTTTGGCTCCTCATTTGTGGACCTTTGCTCTGCCATCATTTGGTTCCCTCTGTTCTCTGTCCTGATCTTCTTCTCGAGTGTTCTTGTGACTGCTTCCTGTTCCTGCGTTTTGTTGGGTCAAAGTGTCCGCTATTTGGAATTCTGTGGCTGGTTGTCTGGATTTGTTGTGTATTCCAGCAGTTTACCTCTGTGTTGGGCCTATTGGTTTTGTACTGGTGCAGAAAATCTCAGGTTTTCTCTGTGAGCTGTCAGCTAACTTAACCATTTTTTGAAACAGCTCTTCTTGAAAAGCCTCATTCTCAGCCAGCCTTTCCTTTCTTTCTCCTTCTGATTTTTGCAGTTTTGTCATTTCATCTGATACCTGGTTAAAGTTTCTTCTATTTTTCCAGCCTTTTGTTATTTGATTTGCTGTATTCTTTCAGTCTTTCATTTATTTTAATCATCTCTGAGTACGTTTGATTTTTCCCCAGCTTTTTCTCCAAACTTGTAGCTTGAACTGCTTTTTGCTGAACAGCTGCACAATTCTTCCCAGTTAGTGTTTTCCCTTCACCTTTCTGATTGATTTTATTTTAGGTTCTCTATTATTATTATTATTATTTTTTGCTGGATGCAGGCAATATACTCACTTGCCAGCAACTGAATTTTACCTAGAATGGCAATTTCACTGGCTGTTATTTCTCAGTTTCTGTTTTCACACTGGGAGAACTTAAATTAAGCTGTTGATCAGTATGTATCAATCTTGGAAGTCTGGCTAGGTGTGATTTCTTCTCTGTTCTCACTTCTTGTAACAAAAAGATGGCTATGCCTACCTAAACCTATTTTATAAGTCCCAAACTAACTCTCATTTATGTATTTGCACCCCCCCATCTTGACTCTAGTTTGCCTATATCCTATGACATCTTGCATATATCCCATGTTATCTTCCCTACATCCTACTCTCCTTACCTTGGTTACAGATGTAAATCTCCTGTCAAGTCTGCCTAGTTAGAGATTCCTTATTTTGCTAATATTATTAAGAAGAGAGTTAATTATGCTCACAGTTTTCCAATAAACACACACACACATGCATGTGCAGGCATGCACACAAACACACACCTTGGCAGGATTTTTTTTTCTTTTCCCAATACCCTTCAACTATAAAGCATCTTCACCCCTGTATTGCCTTATTGACTTATACATTCCTCATGGTGCAAGGGCTTCTCTTACTGGCATTTATACTTATACTTGGCCCAGAGGTGAGAGTTGAACAGATGGGAGTAGCAGCCATCATTCTAGGCATCCAATTTTTTTTTGCTAGCACTAAAGCCTCTCCTCTTTCAGGTTAATGTCACCATAGGTTGAGTGGGCAATGAGAAGTAACCTGAGCATATATCCCACCCCTTAGCCCATGGGGTGGTACCACCTTCTCTTTCCCTGTTAAACCCCAACTCAACCATCTTCTTTCTGAACTCCAGTCTCTGCCAGAATTGCACAAGAGTGATGTCAGCATACCCCACTTTTCCCACAGCAGGCACATCAATCTGCCTAGGTTGTGCCATTGAATACCAGAGCAGCTAACTTAACTTGGTTTGTCTGGATTGTAGTCATGGCTTTATTCCTTTATAGGTTCATAAGAGATTACTCGACTAACAGTTTGAGAGACCTTACAAGCCTAGCTAATATAACCCGATTTTACACAATACATGGCCCCCTAGAGGCTAGAGGATAGCATGGATTTGTGCCTGTACATTGAGTATTCTACAGACTACCCCTGTCCATAAGGGACAGAGGCACTCTCCCAGGTGTAAATTTGCAATTCCCTTTCCATTGATCCAAACTGCATTTGAAGAGGGACAGGGAAGGGCTCTGCTTAATGTGAATAGGAAGCCTGTTCCAAAGAAGGGACAATCTCCGAGTTACATATCTGTTTCTCCAGCATGTTTTGCTTGAGTTGTTGACTAAGTTTAGATCCCTAGATTGAGTGACCCTTGTGCTGTTTGACTTGTGGATATGAAGCAGCTCCATCAGGGCTGCATTTGAGTGTCTTGCAGGTCAGGTATAGGTCACCCCTTAGTAGTCCATAGGAGACGGAGGTAAGGGATAGGTCTTTTAGTCTATCCACACAGGACACGTTTACACCCTGTATTTACTTTTTGTGGAACCCCTGAGGTCACTCCAGCAGCTGTAAGCGCCTAGTCAAGTACATGCCAAATGGCACATTATACTCAAGTATAGGTGTAATGAGGGCTGGGTACAGTGAGATTATAATTTCCTTAGATCTGGATGCCATACCTTTACTTATAAGTTGTGCCACATAGAAGGGCTTCTTCACCACTGTGGACACATGGTGGTCAACGTTCAGGCTATTGTCTATCTGTGCACCTAGATCTCTCACCTCTGAGTCTACTCTTAGGGGTGTGTCATTGGTGGTGTAATTTACAGGTATATTTGACTTACCAAAGGGTAAGATAATGCATTTTTTCACATTTAGTTTTAGGCCATGGTTCTGGCACCAACAATTTGTCTGATCTAGACCTTACTAAAGGATATCTACATCATTGGGGGATTCAGTGATTGCCCCTAGGTTGCAGTCATTGGCAAACTTTGTCATCCAGTGGCATTCCACATTAGCTTTGACTTCAGAAAAGTATATTCTAAACAGGAGTGGTCCCAGCATTGAGGCCTGTGGCACACCACTAGTAACTGGCCTCTTGCTAGATCTGGATTCACCCACTTTAACCACATGTCCTGTCCATGAGCCAACTGGTGATCCATTTGGTGATGTAGGGATTTATGCCCACTTTTGTGAGTTCATTTATAATACTTGATTGGGGAATTGTGTCAAATGCCTTGGCCAGGTCGAGGTAGGCAGTATTGACTGTGTTATGCTCATCCACAGTCTTAGTGACTTTTTCAAAGAACTCCAACAGATTCAGTAGGCATGACCTGCCCTTGACAAATCTGACTGGGTCGGGTCCAGTGTTTGGAAGTATCCTATGTCATTATTTATCAGGTCCATGATTACTCTTTCCATGGCCTTACATACAATACTAGTTAAACTTGTTGGTCTGTAATTTCCTTGGCCAGTAGATGGTCCCCCTTATGCAGAGGGATGACTGTTGCTGTGTTCCATTCTAATTGGGACAAAGTCAATCCATAGTTTGTGGTTAAAAAGAGATCCTAATGGTCCTTGTAGATCAGACTGTATGTGCTGTATCTTTAAGGAGCATATCAAGGACTGAACATGCACATATAAATACCAGGCAAGTGCTATTCCTGGTGCCATTTTGAGAGTGCAGGCAGAGAGTGAGCATGTTTACTGCAGTAGTTAGTTTGTATATAAGTTAAAGTCAGTAAACTTCTATCATGATATGTTTGTATATAATAAAGCTGTTTGAACAGAACCTACAAAGACTCTTCTATTGTGTCCAAACTAGGAGAGCGACATGGTGTCAGAACCGGGATCACAGAGAATGATATTCGGAGCCATGAGGTGCAGAGATAACACTGAAGGTAAACAAAGATAAACGAGCATGAAAAAGAGCCAGAAAAGAAGCAAAGGTAACGAGAATATACATGAACTGTTTATTTCATAAAAAGGACAAGGCAAGCGGGAGGCACAAAAGGCTTATTAACTAAGCAAAATGTTTAATATTTAGATATCTGATGAAATGATTATCAGGAAAAAAATGACAATGTTGAAAGCAAAATGAGTATGTTTAAAGTAAAACAAGTGTGCTTGAAGCAAAACAGGCATGTTTAGAGTAAAACAAGCACAAGAAAAGTACAATGGGCATGAAACGAGATTAGACGAGCAAAACAAATGTAATAAGGGCAAAAAGGGCGCATTAAGCATAAATAAAGCAATGTGATTGCATGTTTTTTGGCAAAGTGCTGTGTTTTATCATAACTATGACTTCATATTGTATCAAGGGCAGAATTAGAGTTATTCGAAATATCTCAAAGTGTGTAAAAGTGCTTACAGTGTGTGCTTATTACTGTGCATATATTCTGAAGAGTTTGTGTGTAAAGTGCAACTATTTCATGAAGTACAATCAAAGTATAGCCATTTCAAAAAGTGCAACTATTTCATGAAGTACAAAGTATAGCCATTTCAAAAAGTTTCTTGTACTGGGTGTGTTTATTCCAAAGTGCTGCCATTACAGAGTGCTTCTTGCACTGTAAAGAAATGCCTAGCAAGGTACTGCCATTTTGGGGAAATTTCAGTGTGCTGTCTACAGTTCATTCGCAAAGTGTAATTACTTCAAAATATTACTAAGCCTGAGCTTCTCTTGCCCAGTTCATTCGCATTGTGCAGTTATTAGAAATGTTTCTTAAAAGGATAATAAATGACTTTTGCAAGATAGTAATTTCAAGAGTATTACAGCACCCAAGAGACTTATTTTGCAAAGTTCAGTTATACAGAGGCTTGTTGTGCTATTGGGAAAAGTTACACATATTGGCATAAATTCCTGGCATATGTGTATGTGTTCATGTTTATTTGCAAAACCCCTCACACTGGTATGTGTTAATATGGCAGATAGATTTCAAAAGCCCTTACACTTGTGTTTGATCAGAATATTGCACAGAATTGGAGAATATATGAGTAAGAGTACGATATTTTATACAAGCAGCTTATCCAGTTAAAGATGCATGCACCAGGGCATTCATTTTGCTAAACCTAGCTGGGTCAGAGGCCAGAGAAAGTGAGTGTTCATTTGTGTATGCACCAGCAGTATATGAGGGAGAAGGTGAAAATAGTCTTCCTGTTGTACAGCCTGAATCAAGGGAACACCCCCAAAGACCCCAAGTGTTTGAAGTGCAAATTCAGAGAAAAGTGTAACCCCCAGACAAATATTACACTAGAGAGGCATTTGTTTTACATGAGATCAGAAACCAGGGGAAACTTTTGCAGCTTATATAAATGACCCAAGAAAAAAAAAGCCAAAATTTGTCAGTTTGGTGACTTAAAAGATAAGTTAATAAAAGACAGACTTGTGTGTGGTATTACTAGTGCTACTGTGAGAAAGATTTTGCTTTGTGATAGTGATTTAACATTGAGTAAACCCATTGAGATTTGCCAAATTCATGAAGTTACAGAGAAACACATGAGTATGGTTGCTAGTGGCAACAGCATGGTTTCAGCAGGCTCCAGAACAAATGTAGATAGCATGCAACACGTGGCAAACAGAAGTAAGCCTAAGCACATGACAGCCACAACCCCTGTTGGCTCACCAGGTAAACCACTTCAAGTTCTAAGATAAGTTCCTCAGGGCAGTACAAATGTGAATTAGCAAAACCCAAGTCCAGCTTCATTGTTAATTGTCGCAATTGTGGTGCCAATCATGAGTCTAAAAGAGAGAAATGCTTAGCATTTGGTCAGTAATGTCACAAGTGTAAAAAAATGGAACCATTTTCAAAAGTTTTGCAACTCAAGTAAACCCCACACAGTTGCAAAGAAAGGTCACACAAAAAAGCAGGTTGTGTACAGTCGAAGAGGTCGCAGCTCTAATACCGAATGCCACTATTTTTTCTGTCTTGGATGAAAAAGTTAATTTTGGCACGTGATGCTTGATCACAAATCCTCATTACTAACCACTTTTGGTACCCCATTTGGCAAATACAGATTCCTACGGCTGCCATTTGGAATAAATTATGCAAGTGAAGTCTTCCAGCATGCAATGGAGCAAATTTTTTTTGGGTTATCCTTGTGCCATAATAGTAAATTATTGGTTGGAGGCAATGGTGAAGCAGAGCATGATAGAAATCTAAAGAGAGTTCTAGACAGAGCATGTTAAGTAAACTTGAAAGTGCAAAATCACGCTACCAAAGGTTATATATGTAGGTCATTTACTTACCAGTACTAGCTTGAGATCAGACCCGACCAAGAAAGCAGCTATTCTTGAGATGTCAGCACCAGATAATGTTCAAGCTCTACATTTCCTAGGCATGGTCAACTATTTAGGCAAGTTTATACCAGACCTCAGTGAGTTGACAGCACCTTTAAGACAGCTGATGCAGAAAATGTTGTATGGTCATGGTTAGAAAAGCACCAGAAGGCATTTGAAGACCTTAAGCAGAAAACTGCCACCCCACCTACATTAAGATACTATGATGCGAGTCACCCTTTCTTGTGATACTTCAAAATTTGGTCTTGGCCCAGTTATTCTTCAAGAGGGCAGACCAGTAGCCTATGCATCCAGAATACCTACCCAAACTGAAATGCAATATGCTCAAACTGAGAAAGAACTTTTGGCAATAGTATTTTATATGTTCAAAGTTTCATGATTATACTTATGGTCAAGCTATTCAGATTGAAACTGACCGCCAACCTCTAGTCACTATTCTAAAGAAGCCTATGCATTCAGCTCCAGCAAGATTACAAACAATGATGCACAAATTGCAAAAGTACAGTTTCAAAGTGGTCTACATGAAAGGCAAACTACTCTATCTGGCTGATACCTTATCCAGATCGCCCAGAAATATGACGGAACAACTTGATGCAGAAACTTTTGACTTTGACATGATGGCAGGGCGTAATTTCTCTACCACTGGACTTGAGATGAGAGATCATACAAACACTGATACAAATTTTCAAAAGCTCAATCACTGCATTAATGTTGGTTGGCCATCAAAGCAATAGTGTGTACCATCTGAAGTGCAAACCTATTTCCTTACAGAGATGAAATGTTGATGGAAGATGGCATTATTTTCAAAGGTCCTAAAATTGTTGTTCCTGCTTCCTTACAACAAGAATATATCCAGATTTTGCAACGTGTTCATCCAGGTTTCACATCCACTAAAAGAAGAGTGAGAGAACTAGTATTTTGGCCTTCATTACTAAAAGACATTGATAAAGTACTTTCTTCTTGTTCAGTATGTAATAGCATTAGACTGCATTTGCAAAGAGAACCACTTCAGCTAATTCAAGTTCCTGAACTACCTTGGTCAACAGAAGCCATTGATATCTTCGAGTGGAACAATCAAAACTACTTAGTATTGGTAGACTCTTATTCAAATTGATTTGAGATTGACTTACTACCTAATTTAACATCCGCTACTGTTATTACTAAATTGAAACATAATTTTTCAGTCCATGGTAGTCCACACAAAGTTGTTTCTGACAATGGTACTCAGTTTACTAGTCAGTTATTTCAGAAATTTGCAAGAGAATGGGACTTTGTAGATGTTAATAGCAGTCCTGAATATCCACAATTAAATGGGCTTCTTGAACATGCAGTGCAGAGTGCAAAGCAATTACTTGAAAGGCCAAAGCACGACAACACTGATGTCTTTTTGAATTTACTTAATCTCAGAAATAAACCCCGTGATGATATACTTAGCTCACCTGCTCAAAGACTTCTGTCCAGGCAATTCAGAACAACACTACCTATTAGTTCCAGTTTATTGAAGCCTAAAGCTAACAATAAAACCATTAAGGCTCAATTATTCAAGAAGCGTGCTAGCCAGAAGTACAGTTATGATAAATTGAGCAGATTTCTTCATTTGTTGAGGGAAGGAGAGACAGTGAGAATACAAATGGCGAAAGATTTCAACTGGATTGGTCAAGTTACAGGTATATGTACTGAGCCAAGATCCTACCTTGTAGAATCTGAGGGTGTGGAGTACAGGAGAAATTATATCTTCTTCCTGTACCAGAATCATCATCACAGCAATGTTCCTCTGATACAGACTCCAGATCTCAGAGCAAACCAAACGTTGTTTCCATCCCAGGTTGTGTTTCAACCTCTAATTCCATTCCTGAGGATGTTCCAAATGCTTCCATGGTTGAACATTCTGTAGAGATGGCTCCAGTTGCTAAACCTAATTCCCAGTTTTATGTCACACGATATGGTCGAATATCCAGGCCCAGTGTGAAATATGCAGCAACATAGACTAAACTATATATATATGCACCTAGTCTTGTAAAATTGCATGATAAAGAACTACTTGTATTATCTGCATGCCAAACAGAATCATAACGTTGCATGATCTATTTCTCAAACAGGGAGGATGTAGATCAGAGTGTATGTGCTGTATCTTTAAGAAACATATCAAGGATTGAATGTGCACATATAAATACCAGGCACATGCTATTCCCAGTGCCATTTCGAGAGTGCAGCCAGAGAGAGAGAGCATGTATGACTGCAGTAATTAGTTTGTATATAAGTTACTTAAGTTAAAGTCAGTAAACGTCTATCATGACATGTTTGTATATAATAAAGCTGTTTGAACAGAACCCATATAGATTCTTCTATTGTGTCCAAAGTAGGAGAGCGACAGTCCTTATAAGTCCTGATTTAAGCTGTTTAAGCTGCAACCTGGTTTATCATCAGGCCCCAGTGATGCCATGTTTTTAGCTTTAGAGAGTGCAGTGGCAACCTGTTCTTTGGTGATAATTGGTGTTGGAGTGGTGGACAGTATTTCTTCGGGGAGAACTCAGGGTGATGGGAAGGTGAAATCTGAGATTAATTTGTCGGTCAGTAGATTTGCTGTATCTTTCAGCTGAGTATAGGTGATGCCATTTACAACTAATTCCACTCATTATTGGGTATTGCCCTTAAGATTGCGGACATAACCAGTAAGGCTTACACTCTGGCATGATTTCAATAATTTGCTTTGCATATCTTGGACAAAGCATGTCATATCTAATGATGATAAATGCAACCCATTCTGTCCGTATACCTCTTTCACCATTAATTGTGAGAGCTGCGTACTGCACTACCACTTTATGTAATGAGCTAATTAGGCTGACTGCTTTGTCAGGCAAGTAATCAGCCTAGTGAACCTCAACTTAACTATCTGACGTCATCGCGATATGTTGAGGAAGGCAGAGCTGAGCTTTCCATGTTGAATGACCATGCCGAGAGTGAGCAGTAACGCCGTAGCAGTATTGGACCCTCTTAAGGGGTTGCAGCCAGCCATTGTGAGGCAGCTAAGGAAGGAGAACACAGGATTTCCAGTATGGGCAGCAACTCAGAGGACGTATATGTGCATGAAGGGGCAAAGCAGAAGAGAGCAGCCCCAATAAAGACATACGCTAATGTTTCTGCACCAAACAGCAAAGATAACATGATAAGATACGTCTAGCGGGGGTTATAATAGTAGAAACAAACGTTTTTTAGATTCTAAGGAGGACGGTAAATGTACTGTGGGGCTAGACGCATTTTTGGGACATAATTTTGTTTTTAACAAGGATGACTTATGTACGGAGGACAGACCTGTTAATATTGAACAGGAATTGAAGGACAATACATTAAAGAATTTAATACATGACTTTGGCAAACAATTAACTTATGTGGTTTGATTTTTTATTTTATATGTTTTTAAATAAATAGATATTATCTTTGTTCATGATACAGTGAGCCGTGATTACTTGCAGCATATTTTTGGACTATTGTTGTTTTTCTGAGTTTGTGAACATTGTTAATCTTTCTTGTCCTTTTATGTACTTAGCTGACCCTCCCTTTTGCCTCTGTATAACACCTGGCCAAATGAATTCTACTTTATGCCACTTCTGTGTTATTTGCATCACTATATATTTAAATTCCTTTATTTAGTGGCCCTCGCCACTCCCATAGTGCCTTTTTTAGGCAAGGCTCAAAAGACAAACCCACCACTGTAAATAGCACAAGTAACAAAAAACTGAGAGTAATGCTACAATGCCAGAAGTCTAAACCTCAAAATACACGCACTCGAGGCACTCCGCAGTATGGAGGAAATTGATATATGTGCAGTAACAGAAACCTGGTTTAAGGCTCCAGAGAGCACCCCAGCACTACCAGGCTACAACTCATACCCTACATTTTGGCCACAAAACCCAGACCAAAATACAAAAGGTGGGGGAGTATCCATATTCAGCAAGGATACCCACACCTCCAGGTTAGTGGTACAGCACGATGCTTCAGAGATCATCCACGTGCAACTAACAATGGACAAAATGGCTATTCAAATTATAGTTTGCTACAGATCACCCACTATGTCCCAGGACCCCCATTCCTGGAAACACTGGGAAACAAAGGTCCTACCAAACACCCTGATATTGGGTGATTTCAATTACCCAAACATTAATTGGGAGAACTACTCAAGTATAAACTCCCTTGCCCATTTCCTAGAATTTATAAACTCAAATGCCCTGGATCAACTGGTCAACACCCCCACCAGAGCTGACAACATATTGGACCTGGTCATCACCAACATGGGCGACCGGTGTTCCACACCGGAGGTCAACCCCTCACTTGTTAGATCTGACCATAAACTAATCACTCTGGATATCCACATTCCGCCACCACCCCCAGTCAAAGAAACCACCATGAAAAACTTTTCAAAAGCAAACTTCACATTACTTAAGACCGAGGTGGGAAGTTTCAAAGCCCACATGCTAAAGGATAATGCTGTCCAAGCTGCAAAATCCTTTACTAATGCATTCTACAGGCACCTACAAGAATATATGGATTGTGCTATCGCAAACAAAATGAAGGCTCACTCCTCCAAGAAAAGGAAGCCAGTCTGGTGGACCCTTGCCATAAACAAGCTATACAATAGAAGGAGGAAGCTAGTAGAGAAAAGAGTAAAATCCCAAGAAGGGAAGACATCCCTGATCAGTATTAGCAAGAAACTACATTCCCTCATAAAATCATCCAAGGCTAGCTTTGAAAGAAAAATTGCCATGGCCTCCAAAGATAACCACAAGGCATTCTTTAGCTATGTCAAGAATCTAAGTGTCAATTCTCAGACCTACTCAGAGTTAGTGCAGAATGGCACAAAATACACTGAAACGACCGATATAGCCAACATCCTGGCAGACAGGTTCAGTGCAAACTTCAACCCCCTCACACCCACAAAAGGGCCCATAACTATACCAGAAGAATGTAGTGCCCCTGAAATCACAGACACTCAGGTTAAAACAGCCCTCTCCAAATCCAAAAACACAGCATCAATGGAACTGGACAGTGTCCCAGGCTGCATCCTACACGAGCTCAAAGATGAACTAACCCCTCACCTAAACACACTGTTTAAACTCAGCCTCTCCACAGGCTACATGCCCATAGAGTGGCGCACAGCAACGGTTATTCCGCTCCACAAAGGTGGAGCCACAATGGACCCCGGCAACTATCGCCCTATAAGCCTGACTAGCTTGGTCTGCAAAGCTATGGAGCACATCATCATGGATCTCATTAACAGAGATATTGGGAACCTCCAAACACTGAACCCTACCCAGTTCAGCTTTGTTAAGGGCAGATCATATCTCCTAAACCTGGTGGACTTCTTTGAGACAGTTACCAAGGGTATAGATGAGGGAAAGGTGGTCCACACAGTCTACCTAGACCTCGCAAAGGCCTTCGACACCATTCCCCACTCAGGTATTATAGACAAGCTCACCAGCCTGAACATAGACCCCTACGTCATGAGATGGGTTGCCAACTGGCTCATGAACAGAACCCACATGTTAAGAGTTGTGGGAGCTAGGTCTGACTGTAAACTGGTTACAAGTGGCATTCCCCAGGGCTCAGTCCTAGGACCCCTCCTGTTCGGCATATACTTCTCAGAGGTACAGGCAAGCACAGGAGGACTATGGCTGAAGTTCGCAGACGGCTACAAACTAGAGGCTATAATTGACTCTCCGGCTGACACAGACATCCTCCAAAAGGGTCTCATTGAAACAGATATTTGGTGTCAAAACCATGGCCTCAATCTAAATGCCAAAAAGTGCACAGTTATCCCCTTTGGAAAAAACAAAGTACCCACAAACTACCACATAGGTGGTAGCCCCCTAAATATGGAAGACATAAGGGATATGAGGACCCAAGTAGATAGTAACCTCTCCTTTGATAATCACATTGCCAAAGTGGTTAGAAAATACTTCTATGTGGCCCACATAATCACAAAAGGGTTTGCATCCAGATCGAAAGAGGTTGTTGGGCCCCTCAATGCACCACTCATCAGACCCATCATAGAGTACAATGCCCCATTTGGGAGTACCTTACAAGACACCTGCAACAACTGGAAAGACCACAGATGTATGTCACCAAGAGGATCACTGGCCTCAAGCAGATGTCCTATGCAGCTTGACTGAAGAAACTCCAGCAGTACTCGGTTGCATACTGCCTACTCAGAGGTGATCTCTGCCTGACATACAAGGCCATGTCCAACCCAAAATTGATGGACATGCTCCACCTAAAGAAATCCATATCCCCTCGAGCCACACGCTCCATGGATCTAAACCGCACCACAACAATAAATAGGATGTGCTGGAGGGATAGATTCCTGTCCCAGAGACTTCCCATGCTCTGGAACAAGGTTCCAATCTACATTAGGCAGAGCTCCTCGCTAACTCTCTTCAAGAGAAACCTTGACAAGTGGATGGGAAACAAAGTTTACCCCAGGGATCACTTCAATGGCTCTGCTGGACAGAGGCACAGGGAACTAATCTAAGGGGGCGGTGAAAGCCAACAAATTCCAGCTAGGCTTATAAACACCTTTGGGCAGATAGCCTAGTACCTACCTATGAACCTAATTGTTTATTTATTTATATTTGTTCAGTAAGCCAGCAGCCTCTTTTCTTGGGAGACCTAAGGTGACATTCACCCTGACTAGGGGAAATATTTAGAAACAAAGGACAAAAAGTGATGTTGTTCCCTCCTTTGTACAGTATGATTATGTCTGGGTCTGGCAACCTTCCTGCATGACCTTGAAGAATGCCTTGTGGAGATCAGAGTGTAGAAAGTGCGCTAATACCTTGTTGAAGCACCTTTTGATTTAATTACAGCATTCAGTCTTCTTGGGTAGGAGTCTATCAGCATGGCATATCTTGACTTGGCAATATTTGCCCAATCTTCTTTGCAAAAGCACTCCAAACCTGTCAGATTGCGAGTGCATCTCTTGTGCACAGCCCTCTTCAGGTCACCCCACAAATCTTCTATTGGATTTAGGTCTGGGATCTGGATGGGCCATTCCAAAACTTTAATTTTCTTCTGGTGAAGCCATTGTTTTGTTGATTTGGATGTATGCTTGGAGTCACTGTCGAGTTGAAAGGAGAAATTCCTCTTCATCTTCAGGTTTCTAGCAGATGCCTGCAGGTTTTGAGCCAAAAGTGATTGGAATTTGGAACAGTTCAAAATTCCCTCCATCTTGACTAAAGCCCCAGTTCCAGCTGAAGAAAAGCAACCCCAAAGCATGGTGCTGCCACCACCGTGCTTCACCATGGGGATGGTGTTCTTTTGGTGATGCAAAGTGTTGTTTTTGCGCCAAACATACCTTTTGGAATTGTGGCCAAAAAATTCAGCCTTGGTCTCATCAGACCATAACACATTTTCCCACATGCTTTTGGGAGACTTGATGTATTGTTTTGGAAATTTTAGCTGTGCCTGGATGTTTTTTTTGTAAGAAAAGACTTCCGTCTTGCAACTCTACCCCATAGTCCAGATCTATGGAGAGTATGGGAGATTGTTGTCACATGTAGTACACAACCAGTACTTGCCAGAAATTCCTGCAGCTCCTTCAGTGTTGCTGTAGGTCTCTTGGCAGCCTCCCTGACCAGTTTTTGTCTTGTCTTTTCATCAATTTTGGAGGGACGTCCAGTTCTTTGCAACGTCACTGTTGTCCCATATTTTCTCCACTTTTTGATGACTGTCTTCACTGTGTTCCATAGTATATCCAATGCTGTGGACATTTTTTTTGTACCCTTCTCCTGACGGATACCTTTCAACAATGAGATCCCTTTGATGCTTTGTAAGCTCTCTGCGAACCATAGCTTTTGCTGTAGCAGGCAATTGAGTAAATGTCAGGAAAATCCTACTAGGACAGCTGAACTTTATTTGGGGTTAATCAGAATCTCTTTAATTGATGGCAGGTGTGTACCCAAGAAGACTAAATGCTGTAGTTAAATCAAAAGGGGCTACAACAAAGTATTAATTTAAGGGTGTGCACACTTATGCATCCAGCGTATTGTACATTTTTGATTTTTTATATTTTTCCCCCTAACAGATTTGTTTTTCAGTTGAATTGTACAGGTTATAGGTCACATTAAAGGTGGGAAAAATTTTGAAATGATTTATTGTGGTCTCATTTTTCTATATCACAAAAACCTGGCATTTTAACAGGGGTGTGGAAACTTTTTATATCCATTGTATATTCCAGACGTGCAATCCCTACTGCCATTTTGAAGAAGCAGGCAGTGTGCAAGCATGTATGATCACAGCAGTTAGTTTGCATATGAATTACTTAGTCATAGTCAAATAAGTTTTACAGTAATGTGTTTGTATAGAATAAAGCTGCTTAAGCAGAACCCATGAAGACTCGTTTATTCATGTGCCAACACAAAAGCGACATGGCGTCAGATCCAGGATGGAAAAGAAAAAAACATTTGGAGCCATGAGATGTAAAGGTGACAGTAAAACCAAGAGAAAACAGTGTGAACATAACCAGAAGCAATCAAAGGTAATAAAAAGAAAAACTAATTATTTACTCAATTCAAAGAGGCAAGAAAAGGCATTACAAGGGCATAAACCGCATAATCAGACAAGCGGAAAGCTCAAAAATTTAACTAGAGAAAATGTTTAAGATAAGTGTCTGACAAAACAAATGTGTTTCAAGATAAAACAAACATGTTTAAGTACAAAATGAGCATGTTTAAGGCAGAAAGTGTGTTTAAGGCATAACTGGACATATTTAGAGTAAAATGAGCACAAAAGAAAGTACGCTCGGCAGAAGAAAAGAAAAGGGGCACAGCAGATACAAATAAAGCAAGGTGACTGCTATGTTGGGCAAAGTGCTGTGTTTGTGCATAACTACGACTTTAGTTACTTTTTTGATATCAAACTAAGTCATTCGAAGTATCTCAGTGTGTAAAAGTGCTTACAGTGTGTGCTTATTACGGTGTACATATTTCAGAGTTTGCTGTGTGTAAAGTGCAACAATCTCATGTAATTCAATTGAAGCATGGTTGTTTGAAAAAAGTTCTTGTGCTGGGTGTAGCTCTTCACAAAGTGCTACCATCACAGAGTGCTTCTTGTACTGTAAAGAGTTGCCTGGCAAGGTGCTGCCATTTTGGGAACATTTCATTGTATTGCATCTAGTCATTTACAAAGTGCTCATACCTCAAAAGACATTGAATTTGGGCAAACAAAATCCGATTATTCGCATTGTGCAATTGCTTAACAAGTTTCTTGTATTAAAGAAAGGTGTTGCTTATAAAAGATTACAAGAGTATTACAGTGCTCGTGAATTGCTCAGTTGTATTGTAAAGTTCTTGAATGCTTCTTAAAGCAACGACTTTAATAAGTGATAATGCATGCCTGCCTTTATTGACAAATTTCCAAGAAATTACTTTAGCATTTTTGTCTTTCCCAATTCCGAAAGCTGATGATTTTAGCATTTCTGCCTTTACTTGTCAAAAATTTCATAAAAGCATCGCAGAGTCTGAGAAAGAGTAAATAAGTGAAAAAGCTCAAACATTTCATAAAAGCATATGAAAGTTACAGAAAGTATTCTGTTAAGCTCTGTAAAGCAATAAATAAGTTGAAAAGTTATTCCACTGAGTTTCATAAAACATAGAGAAAGCTAAAAAGTTTTTTCGCAAAGTGCAATAAAGCACTGAGAAGCCCAAGAGGTTTATTTCGCAAAGTCCAGTTAATTGAAAGCACGATGTGGTTATTCATTCACACAATACCGATAAGTACAAAGAAAGAAATTGCAGATAAAAAACAGAAGAATTAGCCAAGTTGTGTGTTCATGCCAATTATTTATACACACACAAATGTGTGTGTGTATATTTGTGAGTATTTGCAAGACCCTTTGCTGATATGTGTTAACATGGCAGACAGATTTTGAAAACCACAACCACTTGTGTTTTACCAGAATATTGCACAGAACTGGAGAATATTTGAACAGGAGTACAATATTTTTATACAAGCAGCTTATGCAGATATAGATGCACGCACAATGGCATTTATTTTGCTAAATCTAGCAGGATCTGAGGGTATAGAAAGAGAGCGATCATTTGAATATGCAGCAGCAGTGCCTGAAGGTGAAGGTGCAGACTGCCATATTATCGTACAAGCAGAATCCAGAGAAGACTCAGAGTGTCTAAAGCGTAGGTTCAGAGAAATGTGCAACCCCCAGATGAACATTACATTAGAGAGGCATTTGCTCTACACAAGAAATCAGAAGCCAGAGGAAACGTTTGCAGCTTATATAAGACTTAAGGAATAAGGCCAAAATGTGTCAGTGTGGTGACTTGAAAGATGAGCTGATAAAGAATAGACTTGTATGTGGTATTAATAGTGCTGCAGTGAGGAAGATTTTGCTTTGTGATAGTGATTTGACATTAAGCAAAGCAATAGAGATTTGGCAGATTCATGGGGTGACAGAAAGGCACACAAACATGCTTACAAGTGAGAAAAGCATGGTTTCAGTAAGTTCCAGAGCAAAAGTAGACCGTATGCAACATGTTACAAGCAGAAACAGGCCTTAGCAAAGAGCAATCACAGGAATTCCAAAGAAGATGCCGAGTTTTCCAGAAAGTTCTAGAAGTGCAAGCTCCACTGGCATCTCAGTGCCATACAAGCGTGAGTCAGGAAAACCCAAGTCTAGCTTTATTAACAGTCGAAATTGTGGTGCAAACTATGACTGTAAAAGAAAGAAATGTTTAGCAGATGGTCAGCAGTGCCATAAGTGTAAGAAATGGAAGCACTTTCAAAAGTTTTGCAAATCAAGTAAGCCTCACACAGTTGTAAAGAAAGGTCGTGCAAGAAAACAAGTTGATCAAGTATAGCCGAAAGAATCAGGTTTCTACGTAGATGGTGTATCAGTGCTGGAAGAAAGAGTTGATGCAGTAAACTTACTGACAAGGAGTGAAGTGTTTTGCACAGTTTGGATTAATGGGAAATCCATAGAGCTCAAAGTAGACACTGGATCAACATGCAATGTTATATCAGCAGATACATTTGCAAAAGTGAGAAACAATGAACAATTTAATGTAACCAGCAGTGCGAGAATTGTTGTGTATGGAGGTGAAGAAATTCAAACCGAAGGTTCAGTAATACTTCCCTGTTACTTGGCTGAGAACTGTTACAACTTTTTATTCTATGTAGTCAGACAAGCAGTGCAATCTTTACTAGTCTCAAGGATAGATTGAGAATGAATCTGCTTTCTTTTGCTAAAGAAGCTCATCATGTGAGTGCAGTTCCAAGTTCAGGTTTTGCAGAAGCCATTTTCTCAGAGTATGCTGATGTTTTTAATGACAAGTCAGGCAAACTTCCAGTTGTGTATTATATGAAGTTAGACCCAGAAGTCACTCCAGTGGTCAGACCAGCAAGAAAAGTTCCAATAGCTATGCAAGATAAAGTTAAAGCTCAGTTGGATAAGATGGTGCAGCAAAGTGTCATTTGTCCAGTCACAGAACCAACTGAATGGGTGTCGTCCATGGTAGATGCTCACAAGAAGGGCTCAGATAAAATCAGAATATGCACTGACCCTAGAGATTTGAGCAAAGCATTAAAAAGGCCATATCATCCAATGCACACAGTTAAGGAAGTTGCAGCTCAAATACCAAATGCCACTGCATTTTCTGTTTTGGATGCAAAAGGTTAATTTTGGCAAGTGATGCTTGGTCGTAAATCCTCATTTCTAACTACTTTTAGTATCTCGTTTGGCAGATAGAGATTTCTATGGATGCTGTTTGGAATAAATTCTGCAAGTGAAGTTTTTCAGAGTGCAATGGGACAAATTTTTTCAGGTTATCCTTGTGCCATAATAGTAGACGATCTACTAGTTGGAGGCAGTCGTAGCAGGGCATGACAGAAACCTCAAGAAAGCTCTAGATAGAGCATGTGAAGTAAATTTGAAGCTCAGTCCTCTGAAGTGCAAATTCAGACTTTAAGAAGTAACTTACATAGGACATTTGTTTACACGTACAGGCTTAAAACCTGACCTGACCAAACAAACAGCTATATTAGAGATGTCAGCAGCAGATAATGTGCAGAGTTTACAAAGTTTTCTGGGTATGGTCAACTATTTGGGCAAGTTTATACCAGATTTCATTGAGTTGACAGCACCATTAAGACAGCTAATGCGAAAAAATGTTGTATGGTCATTGTGATAAACTGGGGAGCTGCCAGCCCAGCTAGATGTAATTTTGTAAATAACTATGTCATTGTAAATATTAATATTTTCCACAGGCTTGTTTGACAAATGTAAGAAAACTGTATTATGTGCTGAACTTTAAAAATGTAACCACAGTGCACCCTGCTGAAAGAAAGCCGATAATAAAAATAATTTTACAACTGTGTGTGATCTCAAGCTCAGAGACAGGATGTCTGCAGCTGGAAATTCTTTCTATTGTCCTAAGACAGAGATAATTACTAGGTTTCACATGTAAAGTGTCTTTTGTTGCTGTGGCTTCCTGGCAGGGGCAGATCAAAAATACATGTTAAATTATAAGTCTCTGTTAGCCTGGGAACTAAATCAGAGAAATGACAAGAATGATGTAATCTGAGATGACTTGGCAGTAATGTGTAATATCAATTTAAGGACTATCTTGAAAGAAAGTATGACATTTTGCATTTTGTTCTGAATCTGACAACAACTCACCAGCACTTGCTTTTTTGCTCTGTAAGTAAGATATTTAAAACAGTGATTTCTCTTAGAGATAGATAGAAATAGTAAGATTAGTCTAGCTGTTTTCTATATTTATATGACTATACTAGAATGTTGTTTTAAAGTATTTCCTGCGATTTCTTAACTCTCTATTGTAATTGTGTTGAACTAATGAGTATGGTCTTGTGTTTTTTTATTATTAAAAAAATTTAAACTTTTCAACTGTGGCAGTTCTGTGTAGAGATAAGTTAAGCTCTTAGTGCATTTGCATGTATTTGGTGATACTATACAAAGCCACTCAAACAGCCTTGCTGTCCGTCACACTTACTAATTCGATAATAATAACATTACACAGTATAATTGGTCACCCTTTAGAAAGGGCCTTAGTAGTAGCTGATAAGAGTAGTTAGTGGCAGTGATTTCTACCTTATAGTCTGGGCAGAAGAACTATGTGCCAGCCTTCCCCTGGAGTGTCTGTGTGTTTGTATATAACTCATATCTCAAAGCATGTGTGTGTGTGTTAGCTACTTGGGCAGGGACATGAAGCACTGATTGGAGAGAGAGGGTACTGGAGGTTTTGGCTTGAATACTTGGCTGAAATCTGAACCCTACAGCTGTGCCAGTGGGGAGTCTCATGGGGGATCTGGAGAGAAAGGGAGAAACCAGCCCCAGACTGATTGTGATCTCTGTGTGCTCTTAAGGGAAATTATACTTTACTGTGTGTGTACTTGTTATCCCTCCCAATGTGGATGCTCCTCACTGGTGCTAGTGGTAAAGACTGAGGCTCCTTGATTACTGGGCCAGTGCATGGGCGTCACAGCCATGGTTACATCATGATTATCAGAAGGCGTTTGATGACCTTAAGCAGAAAACCGCGATCCCCCCTACGTTAAGGTACTATGATGTGAATAAACCAGTTGTCTTGTCCTGTGATGCTTCTAATTTTGGTCTTGGTGCAGTTATTCTACAAGAGGGCAGACCAGTAGCCTATGCATCTAGGACACTTACTCAAACTGAGATACATTATGTTCAAGTTGAAGAGCTTTTAGCTATAGTTTTTGCACGTTCCAAGTTTCACGATTATATTTATGGTTGAGCTATTCAAACTGAAACTGATCATCAGCCTGTAGTTACTATTCTAAAGACACCTATGCATTCTACTCTGGCAAGATTACAAAGAATGATGCTCAAATTGCAATAGTACAATTTCAAAATGGTGTACACTAAAGGTAAATTGCTTTGTCTGGCTGATACTTTATCCAGATCGCCTAGAAGTACAACAGAACAGCTTGATGCTGAAAATTGTGACTTTGATGTAATGGCAGTACATGTTTCCATCACTATACATGATAAGTTGAGAGATCACACTATGACTAATCCAATATCACAAAAGCTCAATCACTACATCAGTGTTGGATGGCCGTCAAAACAATCTAATGCATCACCTGAGGTGCAATCATATTTTCCCTACAGAGATACATGAGTAACAGCCTGCATTTAATTGCTGGAAACTGTGTTCTGAGAGACTGCTTTCCAATCTATCTGCAAATATACAGAGCCGAGTATATTTTTTTGGTTTTAGAGTTTATACTGTTAGTTGTTGCTTAGATCTCTGTTGAAACTGCCCCCCCCCCTCCATTTTCTGCCGTGTCTTCAGTTGGTATAACTGGTTTTTACAGCTTGTGTATTATCTAACTCAAGGATCACTTGCATAAAATTAGACCTGTTAGTAACAGCCTGCATTTAATTGCTGGAACCTGTGTTCTGAGAGACTGCTTTCCAATCTATCTGCAAATATACAGAGCTGAGTATATATATATTTTTGGTTTTAGAGTTTGTTAATTGTTGCTTAGATCTCTGTTGAAACTGTTTTGTCCCACCCACCCTTCCTATTTTTGGCTTGTAGTTTAAATTTGGTGGCTTTTGCAGTTGCCTGCCCCACTGTAGATTTGATCTGGGAGGGACACTCCCCCAGTCCCATCTCTTTACCACATTCTACCCAATAAACTCTTTCTGCACTTGCTTTTAGTCATTTTTAATTTAATTGCATTTTTTAAACTGTGTTTGGTCTAATATTGCTACATACTCAAGTGTGCTAGCTTGCACTGTATGTGAATTGCTTTTACTAGTGTTTTTGCTACTTTTCTGTAAAAAAAAAAAAACTGTAAGCATGTTTCCTACCTTTCCTGTAACTAGTGTTCCAGATACAGATCCAGGACTGTATGTAAGCTTCTGAGCCCCTCAAGCATTTCTGTGTTGGAGGGAAGCCTTCTAGCTTATCAGTGGGAGCGATAAGCACTAGGTAACCTGTCTACCAGGTAACCTGTCTACCACATAAGGAATGGTTCTGGCCCAGAAATTGTAGTTATTGGCTGTTTGGGCAATCTCTTCCATCTCTCTCAACTTTCTGATTTGATAGCCTGCATTTGCACTTGTTTCTGTCCTGTAACTCGTCTAGTGCAGATACAGATTCTTAGTTTTAGCACTTAAATTTGCTTATTCGTGCTCAGCACTTGTTCAGAACTTGTAAGCACTAAATAAGCTACTAATTACTATAGCACTCAACCTTCCTCATTACCTAGAGGAAAACAGTTTTTGTACTTACTTTTCTCACTTGCTTAGAGAAAAACAGCTCTTGTACTCACTTTCCTCACTTATCTAGAGGAAAACAGTTTTTTTATTCAGGCATGTCCAAGTGTCAGCTCCCAGTGTTCTCTCCTGTCTATCATATGAATCTGGGCATCTTGAGGCAATGTAGAAATTGCCTCATGTACACAGACAACCCACTCCTCCTACCCCCCCAACACTACAACCTGTGAGAGATGCACTTATCTAGCCAAACTGGAGGTAAAGCTCTCTCCAACCAAGACTGAACTTGACAGTCATGAGGAGAAGGTAAACATTTGCACCACACCACACTCATCACAAAGTCTCACTAAATCTACACCACCATAGTCTCACTAAATCTACACCACCAAAATCCACACACAGAAACACAAAAACATTTGCGGAGGCTCTCAATAATAATCTGTCTAAGCAACAGAGATCTCCAAAGCAGAAACACAAGCAACCTCCATCCCCCAACACAACCCAAATGACACATAGCCCACAGACTCAGTGTGCCACTCAACCACAGCCAATAAGGCAAAACAACGTACCCAACACACTAGTCATAGGTGACTCTATAGTCAGGCACACTGATGTCACACTCACCAGGCTAAACAAGGAGAAGGTTACTGTCAGCTGCCTGTCGGGTGCCAGGATCCACCACATAACCCACCCACTCAGGTCACTCCGCAACAAGTACAAATATGACTCTGTCATTGTCCATGTTGGTGTGAATGACCTGAGACATACCTCCCTGGACTACATGAAAAGAGACATGGAAGAGCTCTCCGATCGTGTAGCCCAGGTAGGTATGACCCTAGCCCTGAGTAGCATTCTGCCATCGCCCAGAATGATACCGCAATACAAGGACAAAATGATTGACTTCAACAATTGGCTAAGCTTCTAGTGTCATTCTAAGGGGATCCAGTATCTGTCTGTTTGGGATGACATGGTCGACAGACCACGATGCTTTGCCACAGATGGCCTGCACCTGTCGCCCCTGGGATTCTGGATATTGGCTAAGACTCTTGCTGCCCCTAATGCTACTCAATGCTAGAAGTCTAAATCTCAAAATGCACTCACTCGAGGCACTCCTTAAAATGGAGAACATCCATATCTGTGCAGTGATGGAGACCTGGTTCAAGCCTCCAGAGAGCACCCCTGCACTACCAGGCTATAACTCATACCACACGTTTCGGCCATGTAACCTGGACCAAAACACCAAAGGCAGAGGTGTGTCCATATTCATTAAGGATATCCACACCTCCAGGCTAGTTGCTCAGCATAATGCATCCGAGGTTATCAAAGTGCAACTAACTCTGGGCAAAACTGCAATCCAAATTGTAGCTTGCTACAGATCCCCCACCATGCTCCAGGATTCCCACTCCTCTTTTCTTGATGTACTGGAAAATATTAGGGTTCAACCAAACACCCTAATAATGGGCGACTTCAACTACCCCACCATTAACTGGGAAAACTACTTGTGTACCAACTCCTTAGCTCAACGCTTTCTGGAATTCATAAACTCCAATGTCCTGGATCAACTTATCCACACCCCCACCAGAGGCAATAATATCCTAGACCTAGTCATTACCAACATGAGTGACTGGTGTTCCACACCTGAAGTCAACTCCTCGTAGGTCCAATCCGACCATAAGCTAATCACCCTTGATAGCCACAGCCCACCCCCCATTAAGGAAACCACGGTAAAAAATTTCTCCAAAGCCAACTTCGTGCTTCTTAAGACAGAAGTGGTGAACTTCATGACACCCATGCAGATGGACAATACAGTTACAACTGCTGAATCCTACACAAATGCACTCTATAAGCACTTACAGGAGTGCATGGATCATACTATCCCAAACAGAACCAAGACGCTATCCTCCAAAAAAAGGAAGCCAATCTGGTGGTCCCCTGCCATAAACAAACTGTACAACAGAAGGAAGAAACTGTTGCAAAAGAGAGTAAAATTCCATGAGTGGAGGAGCTCCCTGGTCAGTCTCAGTAAGAAACTGAGATCCCTTATAAGATCCTCCAAAGCTAGCTACGAAAACAAAATTGCCACTAATTCTAAGGACAACCACAAAGCATTCTATAGCTATGTCAAGAATCTCGATGGCAACACCCAGCTCTGCTCTGAGTTACAGCACAAAAATTACAGAACCAACTGATATTGCCAACATCCTGGCAGATAGCACCTCCCCACCCCCTAAAGGGCCCACATCTATACAGGAAGAATGCAGATTCCCTGTAATCACAACTACGCAGGTAAAAGCTGCGCTCTCTAAAACCAAAAACAAAGCATCCATGGGACCAGGCAAAATCCCAGGCTGCGTTTTACACGAACTTCAGAACGAACTGGCTCCCCACTTAAGCACCATGTTCAATAATAGCCTTGCATCAGGCTTTGTGCCCACAGAATGGCGCACTGCAACAGTTATCCCACTCCACAAAGGGGGAGCCACCACTGATCCCTGGAACTATCAACCTATTAGCCTGAAAGAGCCTGGTCTGCAAGGCCATGGAACGTATCATCATGGACTTAATAAACAAAGACATTGGTAACATCCAAACTCTGGATCCCACCCAGTTTGGGTTTGTGAAAGGCAGATCATGCCTCCTGAACCTGATTGACTTCTTTGAGGCAGTCACCAAAGCTATAGATGAGGGTAAGGTGGTTCACACAAACTATCTTGACCTCGCCAAGGCTTTCGACACCATCTCCCATTCTGGAATTGTAGCTAAACTCACTAAACTAGGTATAAATCCCTACGTCACATGATGGGTTGCCAACTAGTTCACTGACAGAACTCACACTGTAAAAGCTGCAGACTCCAAATCTGACCTCAAAGCAGTGACAAGTGGAGTACCACAGGGTTCCGTCCTGGGACCTCTCCTGTTGGTATCTACTTCTTTGAAGTACACGTTATCACAGAAGGCCTCTGGCTAATGAAGTTCACAGATGACTGCAAACTAGGAGCCATAGTCAAGTCCCCAAATGATGTGGACATCCTACAGAAGGGCCTCTCTGAGACAGATGCCTGGTGTCAGAGCCATGGCCTCAAGCTGAATGCCAAAAAGTGCAGTGTCATCCCCTTTGGTAAAAACTCTGTACCCATGAACTACCACATAGGCAGCAATCTACTTAACACTGAATGTGTGATAAGAGACCTTGGGACCCAGGTGAACAGTAGTCTCTCCTTTGATAGTCACGTCACCACAGTAGTCAGGAAGTCCTTTCTACATGGCACACCTCATCATAAAAGGGTTCTCATCCAGGAAAAAAGAGGTCATTGTTCCCCTCTATTCAACACTCATTAGACCCATTTTAGAGTACAACGCCCCTTTTGGAATGTACCTCACAAGACATCTGCAGCAGCTGGAAAGGCCACAGAAGTACCTCACAAATAGGATTACTGGGTTCAAACAAATGCCCTACACTGACCGTCTCAAAAAACTCCACCTTTACTCCGTAGCATATCGGCTACTCCAAGGTGATTTCTGCCTAACATATAAAGCCATGTCAAACCCAGAGCTGTTGGACATGCTACACCTAAAGAAATCCCAATCCCTCTGAGCTACATGCTCTAGGGACTTAAACCTTGTCACCACAATAAAACAGGACATGCTGGAGGGATAGATTCCTGTCCCAGAGACTTCCCATACTCTGGAACAGGCTACCCATCTATGTCAAGCAAAGTTCTTCATTAGCACTCTTCAAGAAAAATCTTGATGAGTGGATGGGAAATAGGAAATACACCCCAGGGATCACTTCTGTGTCTCTGCTCAACAGTGGCATAGGAAAATAACTTTCTTGGAGGGCATAAGCCAGGGAACCTTGTTGGCTAGGCTTACATAGGCCCTTGGGCTGATAGCTTAGTACCTACCTATGAAATGAATTGTTGATGGAAGATGGTATTCATAGGTTGGTACTAGGCTATCAGCCCTAGGGCCCATACAAGCCTAGCCATAACAATTCCCTGGCTATTTCTTCCCACACTATTTACTTCCCTGGACCCCTGTCTAACAGGGCAACTGATGTGATCCCTGGGGTGAATTTCCTTTCTCCCATCCATTCGTCAAGGTTCCTTTTGAAGAGGGCCAAAGAGGCACTCTGCTTGACATGTATGGGCAATCTATTCCAGAATCTGGGGAGTCTCTGGGTCAGGAACCTATCCCTCCAGCATGTTTTGTTTATTGTGATGACAAGGTTTAGATCCCTGGAGCGTGTGGCTCTGAGGGATTGGGATTTCTTTAAGTGTAGCATGTCCAACAGCTCTGGGTTTGATTATTTTCAAGGGTCCTACAATTGTTGTTCCTGCTTCATTACAGCATGAATATTTTTAGATATTGCATCGTGGCCACCCAGGTTTATTATCCACTAAGAGAAGGGATAGAGAACTAGTATTTTGGCCTTCATTATTAAAAGACATTGATAGTGTTTTTTCTTCTTGTTTGCTATGTAATAGTACCAGAGCACATTTGCAAAAGGAACCACTTCAGCTAAATCCAATACCTGAACTACCTTGGTCTACTGTTGCAACTGATATCTTTGAATGGAATAATCAAGAAAATTTATTTTGGTAGACTCTTACTCAAACTGGTTTGAGATTGATCTGCTACCAAACTTAACCTCAACAGGTGTTATCACTAAGCTTCAATGTCATTTTTCAGCACAGGGTAGTCTACACAAACTTTATTCTAACAATGGTACTCTATTTACTAGCCAGTTGTTTCAGAAATTTGTGAGAGAATGGGACTTTGTTTGTACTGAAAATCTTCCATCCAATGGTCTAGCTGAACATGCAGTACAGAGTGCAAAGCAATTACTTGAAAAGTCAAAGCGTGACAATACAGATGAATTCTTGAATTGACAATCTCAGAAACGTACCTAGTGACGATATTCTTAGCTCACCTGCTCAAAGACTATTTTCCAGACAAACCAGAACTACGCTATTTTATCAAGTTTGTTGAAGCTTAACTCAAAGAACAATAAAACCATCAAGGCTCAATTGTTGAAGAAGTGTAATATCCAGAAATCTAGTTATGACAGATCGAGCAGATTACTTCGTTTGTTAAGGGAAGGAGAGACGTTAAGAATCCAAACAACGAAAGGTTTTGATCGAACAGGACAGATAACAGGCATCTGTGCCGAGCCGAGATCTTATTGGGTAAGTTCCGAGGGTGTGGAATATAGAAGGAATCGCAGACATCTTCTTCCTGTACCAGAATCATCACCATTGCAATCACAACATTGTATCTATGATTCAAATTCTAAATCAAAGACTGAGTCAGACATTGTTTCCAGACCAGTATGTGTTCAAAAATCTGATTCAGTTCCAGAGAGTAATTCAGACATTCCACAGGTCAACCATTTTGTAGCAACTGTTCCAGTTGATAAGACGGATTCTCAGTTTTATGTCACATGATATGGACAAGTTTCTAAGCCTAGTGTGAAATACACAGTAACGTGGACTTGATTGTATATACATGTGTACTAAGTACTGTATAATGCATGTCTCTAGATTATTATTTCTGCATGCTAAATATCTCATGACAAATTGCATGATCCATTTCTCAAAGAGGGAGGATGTAGAGCAGAGTGTAGCTTGTGTGCGCTATGTTGTTAAGGAAGCATGCAAGACTGTGCATGAGTGTATATATTCCAGACACATTCAATCCCTAGTGCCATTTTGAAGAAGCAGCCAGTACATAAGCATGTATGATCAAAGCAGTTAGTTTGTATATAAGTTACTTAGCTGTAGTCAAATAAGCTTTACAGTAATGTGTTTGTATAGAATAAAGCTGCTTAAACAGAACCCACAAAGACTCGTTTATTTGTATACCAAAACGAAAGAGACATCTTGCAGTTGTCTCCGGTCTAATCCTCTCATTTCTGGTCAGCAAATGCATATTCCCGCAGTTTCAATCTGGGTTGTTCATCCCCGATTCACAAAGCTCTTGACCCTGAGCAACATGTATGAATAACCCGTAATGCAGATCTCCAGTGGCCATGCCTTGGCATCTGCAAAAGACATACAGGTTAGTAGATGGGACCTGCCTAACTTCTATAGAGAGAGAGGGGTTGACAATGGTTAAGGTCTTTACCTTTGAGACAGAAGGGACAAGACTTTATTCTACTCTCTAGTTATGGCTAAACTTGTAATAGTCTATAGAATATAATAGCCTAATATTTGTCTTTGAACTTATGAAAATATATATGCTTCTGATTTTATTTGCTTAACATGTCATTTGCAAGAGGAATATTGGTTACAGCAAATATGACTTGACGTATTGGTTATATACATGTGTCTTCCAGCTGCCTAACTGCATCGTTATAATCTCTGATGCACCTTTAATATTTGTTCTAGGAAGGCACCCCAATCCTAATGAAATGAAGTTTCAACCTCTTTGTAGCACTGTTTTTAAGACTACCCTATATTTAAAAATGGATAAAGGAATGACATTATCATGACACAGTAATGGCACTTTACTAGATGGCCCTTAGTTTATAAAGATCATACTCCATCCCAGAATATCTAATTCAGTGCCTAACAGGACCGTAATTTTTTCAAATCCTGCTTTCTTGTTGGTCCCTTGTTTCCTTAAACCTCAATGATACTGGCCTGGCCCCAGTGCCCCCTGTGCACATCAAGTCTACCAGGGTGTCCTGGGGGCTCGTCCATCTGTGCTTTTTTTAAACTTTATATATCCTTCTGACTTTTCCCTTTCACTGTCCCACACTATCACTGGTTGCATCCAAGGGCAACACACGTGTTTGGACCATACTACCCCTTTAGAGAACATCACCAGCTACTGCTGTTCTCCCAAGATGGGTACACCTTTCCCTCCCTGCCACTCCATCAGTCACCCAGGTCAGCTGGGCCATTATAAGGCTTTAACCATCAACACCATAGTGGCTTCCTGCTGGTCTCTCTTAATCCTCCTAATGTATATCTAGATGACATACACATCTTTCCTAACATCACTAGCCTCAGCAAGCAATTAAGATGTCCTGTCATACTTACTGTCTTGTAGTAACTCAAAGATTCTATATGCCCCACAAAAGGCCAGTAAGTACACTATCCTAAATAATCATCTCATATTCACAAATGCATATTTTCCACAATGCTTCCTGTAAGCACTTGAAATTCCTAAGACCCACAGGCAAACATTTGCCATTAACTTGCACTCTATTCTGTCCCACCATTGCAATTTGTTCCTTAGTGCAAGTGAGTGATCATTATCTTGACATCCACAAACCTTCTGAGACCAGCTAACTGTTGCAGTATATGTGCTTTTCATTGTGCAAGGTCCTGCTTTTAAACTACGGATGAACTCCCACAATTGCTCTATTGGTTCCAACCAATTAACTGACCACCTTTCGATCATTATTGTATTGAAACTTAACATGCACTTCCTATAGGATACCTTTGTCCTTGGTTGTAGAGGTGCTTCTAACATTGTCCAGATCAATTTAGTCAGCACTCACAGCTGTTCTGAGATCCTGCATGGTCTGGTATCAGCTTTGTTGCCACTGTGTTTAACCTGCCACTGAAAACCATTAAGTGAATTAACAGTGGCATTGTCTGCATCTTGAATATGCTATGAACAAACGTTATGCTGCAGACAGCTAAACACAAATACTCTCACTAGATACCCCACATTACTGCCCCCCACATGATTATTCACTAAACTAACCCACCTCCACAGTGTCAGTCCTAACAAGACTGTTTATGCTGCAGGTCTTCAGCCCATGTGTGCATTGCCATCACCAGTGGAAAGAATTCAAGAACCATGACTAAAGCATGTTTACTTCCCCTTTCCAACTCCTTACGGCAGTGCTGTACAGACCATTTACTCTGTAGGTATCCTCCTTAACTAACATCTCCTGCAGCATCTTTGAAGAACCAACACTCCCAGTTCAAGGTAATTTTCTGCTATTCTAGAACCTGTTAAATCTCCAGATCCTCTTGCATTTCCCTTTGCGATTCGCCCCCTGTGATACAGCTTAAAGCAACTCCTGCCTTTTGTTGCCAGCCTTTACATAAAAACTGTCCCTCTGGGTATTTAATCTACAAACAAAATTCATCAAGCTTACCGTGTGTAACAAATTCATGGCTGCTTTCTTTGCAGTCTTTGTCACTGGTACTAACTTTTGAAATCTTCCTGAATTATCTTATGCATGCATGTATGCATTTATTAACCAGGCTACAACACTGATTTAATGTACCATTTTCAGATCCACTCAGAGTTTGAAAAATAAATTAGCACTAACATGAAAAACAAATTCACAAAAACACACTCTACTGTAATTCAGAGACATTTAGTTGTGAGCACAACCCCTTTTTACCTATTCTGAACATGGGGTTGGGGTGTCACATAAACAGTGACCATCACCTAGCAACAGAGTTCGGGGGGGGGGGGCGGTGCTAACCCTTCTGAGCTGTCATGTCACAAATACAAAATTGTGATTTTTATTTATTTACTTTTTGGCAAATCATTTGAGAGTATACAGTCAGCAAATAATGTCATGCGTTAAGAATTTAAAACGTATTCTTCAGACAGAGCATAGTAACACAAACGTTGTTAGTTTGTAATTTAAAACGTATTCTTCAGACAGAGCATAGTAACACAAACGTTGTTAGTTTGTTAATTTACTAAGTAAATATGAACAATGTTTTAAAACTGCCCAGGATTTGGTGCCTTTGCTCTTTATTGTTTTTAGCTTTACCACTTACTCTTGAGATAAGGGGTTGCCATACTACTAAAACTTTCTATGTAAAGCAGTCCATATACTTACATTGCTACAGAAGTACCGTCGTTTAACATAAAAAAAGTCTGTAAAACTACACAACACAGCCGATCATATTGTAGAGAATTTTAAAAGAAAGACAGGGGCAAACAACTTAGAGATTAACGTTATTACCGTAACAGCTCAGTAAGAAACCTTTTGAAGCTAACCTACTGAAGAATTTTTGAACCTTCTACGGCAAAACTTAAACGCATTTCCTCCTTAAAACGGCCTGTCGTTTGTACCGGAAGTGCTTGCGACTGTCGTGTCGCTTTTAATTTAAGTTGTGTTGCATATTTTGTTTAAACAGTAAATGGATTTCTTATAACACGTAAAGGTTCAGTTATACATCTCTTTATGTAAAATAATATTAAGTAAAGTGAAACGGGATTCAAGGTCAAAAGTCCAGTACAAAGTTTGGGAATACAATAAAGTATCAGAAAATATGCCTGCCATTTTAAAGTTTAGATTGGCAATTCTGACTCAAACTCGAGCTTTATATAGGGCTTTCAATTTTGTAAGGATGCAGACCAGTGGGGCAGCATATTCAAGGGGTATGCTGAAAGAGAAAATAGCTATCGTTACAGCTGCTACCGAGGGGTAAGTTGTGGTAATGTGTAATATATTTCTTATTTTAATTGCGATCGTAGGTCTCAACCAAAAAGGGACAAATTCGGACATATTTAGGGACACTTTTCATATATTAGTATTATTAACTTGAGACACTGATAAAATACAGACAGGACCATGCAGCTTCACAGGGGTGTAGCTAGAAATTTCATTTTGTATTCTCAAAACTCTTTTTACTGCCCCCCTCCATACCTCTTAGAGCAAGAAGTCTGGATAAAGCCATAAATAATGTGAGGACAAAGCCCCCAAAATAGGGATAATTAAATATTGCTCTTAAAAGCTTTGAAAGTTGATACAACAACAGGTTTTGCATTAGCATGAATTTTCTTCAGGGTGCTAAGTCTGAACTCAAATGTTTGTCATTATTTTCTGAGTTTAATCTTCAATAATTTGCCAGTAATTTCCTAACCCCCCCCCCCCACACACACACACAATTTTGTGAAAAATGGACCAAAAATATGAGGCAAAAATCTGGGCATTCAGCGAAAATCTGTACAGTTGAGAGGTATGTGGCCCCATCCCATCTGGAATATATCTTCTTCTGGCTTTTCTCGGTTAGGGGTCGCCACAGCGGATCACCTGTCTGCTCATGATTGGCGGTGGAGTTTTATGGTGTCGTGTTGCCAGCCCGGTGCCCAACTTTCCACAGAAGGCACACACATGCACACACTCACACGTAGGGCCAATTTAAAGTGTCCAATCCACCTACAGCATGTCTTTGGGATGTGGGAGGAAACCCACGTGACCACAGGGAGGACATGCAGACTCCGTACAGAAGGCACCCCAGCTGAGGATCGAACCGGAGAACTTCTTGCTGTGAGGCAGCAACGCTAACCGCTGCACCACCGTGGCCTCCCCCCATCTGGAATATATATATTTAAAAAAAAAAAAGGCAAATGGACATGTCTTTCAAATGTTGCCCCCCTCGCAGTTAAAGTAAACTTTATTTTCAGTAGTTTCGGTTTAGTATTAGAACAGTACCTCGCAGGATGCGCAGTAGCAAATCCTGCCCTAACCACGCCTCCAGGCTAGCAATTCTTGGCGAGCTGTTGAAATCTACTAATATGCATTCCTGTGCCAAAATGAATATTGATAAATGCGTTCTGTTGGAGCAAGGCCAGCACAGGAATTTT
>NC_056750.1:407652814-407668471 GCF_019279795.1 Protopterus annectens | reverse complement strand
TGGTTTTTTGGGTTAAAAAATTTTGAACTTTCAAAAAAATTTTTTTTGGTTTTTAAACCAGCCTAGACTAAATATTACAGCTGTAGGAATCCTACCATTATTAACAGAGTACCAAGCAATGTATTCTCTGCCCCAGAAAGGGTATGTAGTCTGTAAGATGCCATGTAGAGCAGCTGAGCAAAGTATGTTGCACTTCTAGAGTGGACATCCATCCTGTAATGTGTAGAAAATGTGTTTGGCAGTCTCACAACTGTTTTGGGCAGATATATGTGTTTTATTTATTTATTTAACATTTGTTGACTGGGAAAGTCTGACTAGGGCAGAACCTGTTTTCACGGAAGGCCCGGGGAGAAACGCTTCAGACACATGTCTTTGGATTGTGGGAGGAAACTGGAGTACCCGTAGGAAACCCATGCGAACACAGGGAGAACATGCAAACTCCGCACAGAAGGCATCCCAGCCGAGAATCGAACCGGAGAACCTCTTGCTGTAAGGCGACAACGTTAACCACTGCACCTGCTGACCTGGTGGCCTGAACCCTAAATTTCTCAGTTTTGCTGTATTTATCATAGCACGATGTAATGCAGCAGTAAACAAGCGTCTGTTCAGACTTTCTGGGTGGTTTAGCCCTTTCATTTTAGTGTTTGAGTTGTCTGAATACCTCAGTAATACAGAACGTTCATCTACCATTTTTCAGCTGTTTAGCCAAGGAGATGAATGAATTGGCTCAAAAGAAACTTCAGAGACAAGCTTAGTCATAAAGGAGAGATTTGTTCTTAAAGGTGTAATTGCCTTGTTGAAAACTGAATGAGAATCTTTAACCATTGTGGCCAATAGTTCAGAAATGCTTCTGGCTGATGCAATTACAGTTAAGAAAAATACCCAAGTTACAAGATAAGTTACTTAACCTGCTGAACTAATGAGATCTAAAATAAGTTATTTATTCTGTGTTAGTCTTTGAGCACTAGGAATGTGGTACCAGTGTTAACATATCATTTCCCAGTTTGTTATTTAAACACAGCGCATAAAATTAGTTCAGTGCTGGCATTAGTTCTGTATGAAAAATAGGTGAAGTATAACCCAGAATTTTGAGAAATATTCTTGCAGTCATGTTTCTATTCCAGATATGTAGGAAGAAGTTTCATCAGTTAAACTTGTCCTGATTTAGCAAGATTCTGAAATATTGGTGTCAACAGCAGCACCCAAAGGAAGAGACTTTAGTACTGCAAGTGGTAGGCTTAGAGTAGATTTACTAGAACCAGGCAATTAGTAAAGGTAGGGAAAAAAAACGTGCAATAAAGAGAGTGCATTGCATACACACCAAATTACATTTTTTTTTCAGTTTGATGTGGCGATATGTCGATAATGCATCGTGCATGTAGAGAATTACCAGATAATCACCTTCCTTCAAAAGAGAGATAATCCTACTGTGTCCACATTTCAGTTTGTGATATAATGAGCTTTCTCAGTATTATGAAATTTAATATAGACTTAGCTTAGCTGCATTTTACTGGGATTAGGAAGAGTCTTGAATATAATCACTTTCCTTGTTCTGTGACAGACACTGGTTTAGTAAACTTATTTTTCAATAACCATAGAGGAAAGGCCCACATGTTCTTCCCTTGATGCAACAGGAATAAGCCCTGGAACTAGTGTTGCTCAGAGTCCTGTGGTGTTTCTGTTGACACAACCTCTCAAACCCACTTTTTGTTTACCTGAAACCACTGTGTTGAAAAATGGTGAGTGTTCTTCCTAGGGTGTAGGAGAATTTGGGACTGGAAGGGAATGAGTATATTGTTAAAAGGACTGGAAGCGAGTGAGTATATTGCTACTGAATATTGTTGAAAGGACCTGTTTTGACAATTTGATCATTGCTGCTAGAACTGTTGGAGCTGGGCTGTTCAGGCTTGCTGTTGTCTTCCACTGCCTTTGTTGCAGAGAGGAACAGAAACCATGTCATTAAAAACAGTCAGAGTTGCCACCTGTCCCTCTTTCTACAGGACAGTTCTGTCTTGAGGTGGACATGAAGAATGGTAAATGAATTGATATTTTACAAGAAAAAAAATTCTGACCTTTTCTCTCTAAACATTACAGAAAACTGTGATACTGCAATTAAATTATGTTAACAGCATATGAAGTGGTATAAAAAAACAGCACCGCACATCATCTAAACATTTTTAAGAAATGATCATGTGTGATACAGGCAATCATAGATTTATATAAATGAAAACAAATCATATTGACAATTTTAGTTGTAAACATTATACGTCACAAACCATATTGGTATAATTTTCTTTGCAAACATTATATATCACTTATAATCTATCTAGTCATTGTTATTCAAACATTGCATAGCTCGTTCAAATCCTGCCTTCATTTAAGTCTTGTTCCTTCTCTGCATGTATTGTTCCCACAATTCCCATCTTTTTCTATGTAATTTGCTCCTACCCTTTTCTAAAGATCCCATTCAAGTTGTTTTATCTCTGTTACTATATTCACTACTTCTAGTAAAGTTGGTTTAGAATTTGATTTCTATTTTTTAGTAATTGCTTTTTTGGCAGCCACCATTACTAGACTCAACAAGGCCTTACTATGTTTACGCAATTCCGATTCTGTATCATAGCTCAAAAAATCATTTCCTTAGTTACACCAATTTGCTTACCCAGTATCTCTGACAGAGCAGTTTGCAGAGAATTTGTAAAGTCTGCCAACTCATTACGCTTCCAGAAAATATATTCCCAATTACATCTTTCTTCCCAGCCACACCTCCAACATTTGCTGTCTACCTGAGGAAAAATTAACTAGAGTCTATTTGGGGTATAAAAATACCTATGTGAACACTTCCAAGCAAGGATTTTAATTCTTCTAGACTTTGTTGGATGTTTGGGAGACGTACATATATCTCCCCGTTGTTTCTTTGTGAATTGCTTTTTCAGTCTTTCTTTCCAATCCTTTCTAACCTCTTCTTGTAGAGTCTTAATTTTGGTAATAATGTTCTTGAATACATATAGTGTACACTTGGTGTACACTAGGTGCAGGCTTTATTGAATCTGGCCCATTATTTTTTCATTGATATGACTGGCCCTGCAAACTCTGAAGTGTCAGTGAGACTTGGCTACTTTGGGCAGCCTAAAAGGTTCCGGCCCTAATAGCTGACCACATTTTTTTGTGAATTGATCCACTTGTGACATTCCTTTCTGTAACAGCAGCACTTTTATAAAAGTAGCATTTTATTCTTACACATAGCACGAAGAACTACTAATTTGTCACCTTCAACAGTTTTGGTTTTGATGAATTAGTATTTTGCTGCAATGTGACAATTTAATGGGTAGCTGTTCAATGTAATAAGAAAAGGCATGTGCACCTCAATTAAAAAAAAACACAAATTCAGGAACAGATAGTTGTACTTTTTGTACTATGTTTGTAAAATACTTTAGAACAAAAACAGCAAGCATGTTTCTCCAACATTCAGGAGTTAAAAAATCATGTTCATACTTCAGGCACAATTAAAATAGCAGAAGCAGTTCTCTGAAGTGTTGCTTAACAAACTCTAGATTCCATTAATAGTTTTGACACTTCAGGAAAAGTGTGGGGAAGGGTTTGTCACATCAGAAAGTGTGTAGGGGAGAGTCTGTCAGTCCTTGTAAGGCTACACGCTTACAATCCTTACAAGACTGCAGTTTATCTACTTTCTTTAGCTGTAGCTGTTTACCTGCTGTGAGTAGTTTAACAAACTCTGAAATAAAAGTATGTGGTGGTCATACAGGGAAAAATGCAAGCTCTTCTGCTACAGAAGGTGAGTAAGTTGTCTGCGATTTAAACTGCTTACATTTGTACATCAGTGAGATGGGAAGACAACATCACTTCCTTATGACTGGCATGATTCATAAAGAGGACTTGAAATGGATTTTGGGAAAGAGCCATGAAAGCACTAAAACAAGATTGCATTAATAAAGCAAGCCCTATGTCGCACATTTTGTGGAAAAAATATTAAAGTTTTAGAATTATTGCCAAGAGTGATTTTCATGCATTAAAATACTTCGGGCAATAAAAACACTGTGGAAAAAATAACATTTTGAGTTCTAATTAATGTTAATAGTGGGTAGCTATTACATGAACGAACTTTTCAAAGTTCGAATGTTATATGGTCGGCACCATATGATTGAACTTTGAAAAGTTCAAAGGTTAAATGGTGCAGAATGGGAGAATTTCCCTTTTCAAGTGCGATCTCTGAGTTGGTATATTTAAGTAGGGGGGTGTGGGTGGTGCAGGGGGGCTTGCCCCCCTGCTTGGAGTGTTAAGTTTTATTTTTTTTGATGATTTATTATATATTCGAAGTATCAAACTTCGATCATATGTTGTCGAACGTATGGGATTCAAAATTTTGAAACTTCGAATATATAATATGGACCCATTAATAGTACCTTATGTGAAAAGTGGAGCTACTGCAGGGTGAGTAACCATTTTCATTAAGGCAAAATACTTCTGGGCAAAATATTTTATCAAGTGGAACCACATGAGGTGCATTAGGGTCTAGGGACCTTACTTACAATCCCTGGATACCTCATAGTCAGGGTTTCACTTCTAATACATAGTTCAGTGTACACACCACCACCACCATTTTCATTACTTATATATGATATCCTTACATCTCTACCACAGTAGCCAGCATGCCAGAATCACCAGCAAAGAAGTAAAAGAAACCAGGGAGTCTTTGGAGCTGAAGATGGCAAAATAATCTGCAGTGTATCAATGCAGGCATCAGAGGTAAGAGATTTACTGTCTGAAAACTGTCAGCGTCCAACACCATTCTGACAGCTATTAATGTCAGTTAATTGGTGTGTACCAGTACCTCTTGCTGAAACAATGAGGTAGTTAGGAGGCAGCAGAGAAAAGTGAAGACTTCACCTTGTGATGTGAAGTTCACTCCAGCGATCATTCCAATTGCCCTATTGGATAGGGTCACTGTGAGCTAATATTGGTTGCCACAGTGCCTGGTCATTTTTTTGGGGCTAGGCTTGTAAAGGCTTCAGAGCCATTATCCTGGTACACACCTATGAACCTATGAATTTCTGTTCTTGCAGCAGTCATAGGATCATATGGGATTACTAGACTGTCAACCCAGAGGTCATTTAAAGCCTAGCCGTTTCATCCCAATGTAATACCATAGATATTCTGGTCAATACCCAGGATTGTATTTAGTAATGACTGCCATGTCCAGGAGGGTTATGAGTGCAATCCCTGGTAAGAAGTTACGGTGTTTGATCCACTAGTCCTGGTTCCTTTTGAACAGTGTCATAGAGGTGCTCTGCATCACATGAATTGGTAGCCTATTCCAAATATGTGGCAGTTGCTGGGAGACCAGTCTGCCTTTCCAGCACGTCCTATTTAAGTTGCAGGCCATATTTAGTTCCCTGGAACGGACAGCTCTAGTCCCTTTTGATTTACAGCTGTGCAGCAAATTCATTTGGTTTGGGTCAGAGAGTGCTCTGTAAGCCAGACATAAGTCTCCCTGAGAAGTCTATACAATACGGAGTATAGTGACAGGGACGTTAGTCAGTTTCTGTAAGGCATGTGCTGGATTCCCTTGTTACAGGTGCTTGTACTGTACATACTGAAAGGGGCGTTATACTCAATTATGGCCTGATTGCTGACGAGTATAGAGGGGTTTTAACATCCTTTGCTAATCAAGTGTGCTACATAGAAAGCCATTCTTACTACAGTAGACACATGGCGGTCAAAGCTAAGGTCGCAGTCTGTTTGTCATCCCAGATCTCTTACCACTTCATAGGTACATAGGGTATTGTTAATTTGATAGTGTAAAGGTACATTGGTTTTACAGAAGGGGAATGATGATGCATTTCTTTGCATTCAGTTTGAGACTGTGACTAAGACACCAGTCGTTGGCCTTCATAAGACCCTCCTGAAGTATACTGACATCATTTAGGGATTCAGTAATTGCACCCAGTTTGCAGTTATTCGCAAGCTTGGTCAGCTACAGCCCCTTAGTTTTGGCCTGAACATCTGAGATGTCTATACCAAACAGTAGGGGGCCCAGCACTGACCCTTGTGACACCCCGCTGGTGACAGGTCTGCTGGTTGATGTGGAGTCACCCACTTTGATAGTGTGTGATTGGTTTTGTGAGCAAGTTGGTAACCCATCTTACAACAAAGGGATTTACATTCAGTTTGCTATGTTTATCGGTAATGCCTGAGTGTGGGATTGTGTCAAAATTTGCCAAGTAGAGGTATGCTGTGTGCACACATTTGCTCTCATCAGTGGCCCTGGTCACATTTTCAAAGAAATCCACCAGAGTTAATAGGCAGGATCTGCCTTTGACGAAGCCAAATTGGGTCGGATCCATAGTTTGGATGTTGCCTGTGTGTTTATTTATGAGGTCCATGATGATACGTTCCATAGCTTTACAGATGAGGCTGGTCATATTTCTGGGTCTGTAATTCCGTGGGTCTGTTGCTAAGCCACATTTGTAGAGGGGAATAACTGTTGCTGTTTTCAATTTCGCAGGAACAAAGCCTGTGGTTAGGCTGTGATTGAACAGGGTACTTAATGGTGATGCTAGTTCATGTTTTAGTTTGTTTAGAAGACAGCCTGGGATGCCGTCTTGTCCCATGCTGTGTATTTGCCTTAAACAAGGCTTTAATGACCTGGTCTTCGGATATCGTTGGGGCAAGGATGTGATAAGTTTGGAGGAGATAAGAGAGTGAAATTTTCACCAAATCTGCCTGCTAGCAGGTTTGCTATCACTGCTGGATGTGTGTGTGATACCGTTTAGTCACTAGTTCAGCATATGTCGCTAGTTCGGCACATACTTGGGTCCTATGTTTTAGGCTGAATACGTAGCTGTAAAAGGCCTTATGATTATCCTTGGCTGTGATTGCTAAATTTTTCTGAAAGTTACCGTTAGTGAATTTGACATGTCTTCTTTGCCTGTTGAGGCTAAGGAGGGTGCTTTTCCGTTGTTGGGGCCTCACCTTAGTTTTCTTAGACAGCAACCTTTTGTGTTTGTTGTAAAGTTTATTGATGCTGGATGTCCACCAGGGCAGCTTGTTTTAACTTGGGGCTGTGGTTTTGATTTTTGTCTGGAACAGCCGAGTCTATACATTTATACAAGTGATTGTACAGGGCTCTTGTGTAACCTTTGGTGTAGTTACCACTTTCAGCTGGGGGGTGGGGTTTGAAAGGCATTTATACCTCAACCTAGGAGGGTATCATTTGCTTTAGTGAAGTCTTTTAGTCTGACTTCTCCCTTTGTGAGTTCTGGTGTTAGTGCCAGCTTGAAGGTGACTGATTTGTGGTCAGATCTGACTAATGATGATCTGACAGTTGCAATGGTGCGTCTGTTTGTTATGTTAGTGAGGACCAGATCTAGTATGTTCCTCTTTTTGGGGTTTGAACAATTTGTTTCAGGGCATTTGAGTTAACAAAGTCAAGGAACTTTTGTGCTAGTGAGTTAGGGCTAGAGTATGTTTCCCAGTTGATGGTGGGATAATTGAAATCCCCCATGACCAAAGTGTTTGGCAGTATTTGAATTGACTCCAATTTGGTCAAGTAGGCCTCATGCACATCATAATCCATAGAGGGAGATCTATAACTATCTATGACTTGAATGGGGGTCTTACCCACAGTAATCTGAACTTGGAGTAACTCTATGGAGTTGTCTAATCTAACTAGTTGGGAGGTGAATTTATCCCTAGTATACATAGAAACACTGCCACCTTTGGTTCTCACACGTTCATTTTGCGGTCTGAAGGTGTGGAAGGCATTGTAGTCTTTCACGGTCAGGGTACTCTCTGAGGGCTTGAACCAGGTTTCTGTGACTGCATAGACTACATCCTCCAGTGATAGAAGTGCTTCCAGGGTGTGCAGTTTTTATTGTAAGCTCGCAGTGTTTAGCAGCATAACCCTTATTTTGTTATGGTTGGTAATTTTCATGTCTGCAATTTTGTTTTTGAGACCATGCCTAAAAAAGGCACTATGGGGGAGGCAAGAGCCTTTACCAGCAGCTAATAGCATAGACGTGCCAGGTGCAAACAGTTTCTGGCAAAGCAGTGAGGTTTGCTGACCATGTCATCCCTGGCTGATAGAAAATGTATCCCTTTGAATGGCACCAAAAACTAAGCCAGTTGTTGAAATTGATAATTTTTTGTTTGTACTGTGGCATCATTCTAGAGGGTAATATGCTGCTCAAGGCTAGGGACATACATGCCTGTGACACATTCTAGGAGAGCTCAATCATGTTTCTCTTCATATAGTCCAGTGAGGTACATTTCAGGTCATTCACTCCAACATGAGCTATGACAAAGTCATAATGGTACTTGTTGCCGAAAAACTTGAGTGCATGCATGATCTGACGAATCCTAGCACTGGACAGGCAGCTGACTGTGACTTTCTTCTTATCTAGCCTGGTGAGTGGGACATCCGTGTGCCACACAATGGAGTCTCCAATGACAAGAAAATTTGGTTTCTGCGTGTTACGCCTTAAGGGCTTGGTAGGTGAGACGCTGGTGTTGCTTTGTGTCTTGGGTGCTATAGGAACTATGTTTAGTTGTAACATTCTTTTGTTTGGAGGCTTCTGGTGTTTCAGTAAGTTTTTTTTGTTTTTTGTTCCAAAAATCTTTATTAAATTTACACATATGATAAAGGCAAACTTACATTTATGTAAATGTAAAACATACAAAATTATATTACTTTAGTTGCAAACCATTTACATCACAGACACCATTGAAACCACTGTAGTTGTAAACATTATACATCACTTATAAACCATCTACTCATTGTCAATTAAGCATTATATGGTTTATTCAAATCCTGCTTCTTAAATCTCGATGTTCTTCATGTTTCACTGTTGCAGTCATTACACTTGGGTTATCCTGCTGGCAGGCTACCCTCAGTCGGCCTGAGTTCCAAAGTCTAGGTCCGGCGTTGGTTGCTGTCGCCTCTTCCCTGATGTCAGTGCACCAGGGGTATAAAAGATGCAGCCGACACCATTTTCTTCAGTCTTTCTTGCCGCGCAGTGCCCGAAGCATAAGCAGTTTGCAAGTGCCAGTCGGCCGACTCCTGAGATTTTCGTGTTCGAATTTCAGATCCGAAGTCTTCATTAAAAGCTAAGTACCCCGTTAGGGAAACTTTTTTCTTGCTCCAGACCGATGTCAGAAAAAGTTAATAATTGTATTTCTTGTGGGAAGCAAATACCTCATAAGGACTTTCATTCTTACTGTATTCCTTGCCTAGGCCCTGACCACAACGTTGCTAGTTGTCAGTTTTGTGCTAGATTTAACCAACGCACTATTAAGCGTCGGTACGATTTTGCATTACACTATTTTGGCAGAAGATTTAATTATACGATGTCGTCGGATAGCCATCCGACTACCGGAATTCACAAAAATGCAACGAAAAAGAAAAGGACAGGCATCCGAGGTCCAAAACTGATGACGAGGCTTCTTCTAAGCCAGTCGCCGGCTCTCAGTGAGGTGCCTTCGCAGCCCCTGATGCCCAGTACTTTAGACCCTCAGGCCAGTACCGACTCCCAGGTGGAGTCGCCTAGGCCGCTGGAAGCTCAAGGTATTGGACCTTCGGAGACTATTCCCTCAGATGGGTCCAGAGCCGCTGAGCAGGCATCGGCTTCTGAGGATGTTTTCAGACCAACTCAATTATACATTAAAATGACTTCAGCTTCAAAGGCAAAGACTAACGCACCCTTAAAGACAAAGAAATAAGTACAACAGCCTCATGGCCAGGCCTCCATGCCCAAAAAACAGATGCTCAAAATGGCCGAAGACTTAATTACTTTGATCAGGGTTTCCCATCCCCCACCTGATAAAAGGCCTAGGTAAGAGACAGAATATGAATCTTCAGATCAGGTTTCCATTTCATCTGATTCCTCTTCTGATCAGGAATACTCTCTTCCTCCCTATGAGGATTCTGATGCTGAAGAATCTATCCCTTCAGCCTCTCCTTCTGAGGATTACTCTTTTGGGGAAACCTTGCATACCATGAAGGGAGCATTTCCACTGGGAGAGCCAAGATTTTTCAGAATCTAAGAAAAGGCTCAGACTTCCTTTTACTACCACAGCACAGGCCCTTAGCTATTCCACCTGTGTTAGACATTGTTGATGATGTATTTTCAGAGTCCAGTCTGACCCCTGACTCCTTACCTCCAGCTCCTGTTAAGCCGGACAGGTACTACAGGGTTCCTGACTCTTATAAATTCCTTTTCAAAACCCTGCAGCTTACGCAGAAACTATCTCTCAGGGTCCCAAAGGGGCAAGGCTTCTGCTGCAAAAAACCCTACCCCCTCTGACAGGGATTCTAGGGCATTGGACAAATGGGGAAAAAAGATTTACACTTCCACTACCTTGGCTATAAGTGCTTTAAATTGTCAGTTTCATATGCTCAAATATCAGTAATATATTATGTCACTGCTTAAACAGAAAATGTTGACAAATTCTGAATGTGCAGAAAACAAAGAAATGCAGGATTTATTGCATGCAGCTGAACAAGTTGGAAAGCGTACTTTGCAATGTGGTTTTGATTCTTTGGAGGCCTCCTGCAGAGCCGCTGTTATGGGTTCTGTCATCAGGAGGCATGCTTGGTTAAAGGAACAAAGTCTGCCTGATCATGTCAAAGCAAAATTATTAGATGCCCCATTACAGCATGAAACTTTGTTTGGTGTTAAAGCAGAAGAGGTGTTAAAGAAAATGGAGGGCAAAGCTAAATCTATGCAAACGGTTAAGGATTTCTTACAGGTTCAGCCTCCAAGATTTAGCAGACACTAGCCTACAAAGAATTGGTCCTTTCAAGTCTCAGACAGACCACAAAGGGGCAGATACAGATGCCCAAGAGGCAGATCCCAGCACCAAGGTTCGTACGGGTCTAAACAATGGGGTTCTACTACCTCCAAAAGTGGAGAAGACAAATCACAGCCATACAAGAAACAGTCCCAATAACTTCCCCCTGCCTGCACCAAGCACTTATCTTCTGGCAGCACCTTTAGGGGGAAAACTAGCACTTTTTTCTCAAAACTGGCACATAACAACCCAGGACAAATGGGTCCTAGATACAGTGTCACAAGGCTACAAGTTTCACTTCCATACCCTGCCAAGGACAAACAGTTGGCCAGACCTGCCAAAACATCAATGGGCAGAGGCACAAAAGCAAGTCTCATCCCTCATGGCCATGAGGGCCATTCAACAAGTACCAGAGTAAGAGCAGGGACAAGGATTTTATTCAGTACTGTTGGTACCAAGAAAGGACAAGACCTGGAGACCAGTACTGGACCTGTCTATTCTAAACACATTTCTGGATATACCAAAATTCAAAATGTTGACTCTACAGCAACTTCTGCCCATGCTGGGCAAGAAGGCTTGGCTTGTGACTTTAGGCCTAAAAGAGGCATACTTGCATGCTCCAATCAGACAAACATGCAGAAGATACCTCACATTCAAAGCTGGCTCAATGCACTACCATTCTCTGCACTGCCCTTTGGCTTAACTACTGCACCCAGGGTCTTCACAGAGTGCCTGGCACCAGTAATTGCATTCTGCAGACAAAGAGGAATACAAATATATCCTTACTTGGACGACTGCCTCATTCAAGCAGAGAACAAGGACATTCTACTACAGCATCTGGCGTTTGTAAAGAGATTTCCAACAGGCCTAGGGTACACAGTCAACAAAAAGAAATCAAAACTAGTACTCTCTCAAGAGATAATATTCCTGGGTGCAAGCTTAAATATAACTGCCCAGATAGCTTATCTCATGCCAGACAAACAAAGGCAACTGATTAGCTATTTCAACTTGTTGGCAACAAAGGCCCAGTTTTCTGCAAGAAAAATTCTGCAGGCTTTGGGCTTCATGGCATCCTGCATTCTACTAATTCCATATGCAAGACTGCATATGAGGAAACTTCAGTGATACCTAAAAAGTGTTTGGACTCAACATTGCCACAGCCTGGAAACAGTAATTACCCTCATTCCCTGCCTGCAACAGGAGTTTCGTTGGTGGGCGAAGGCTTGTCACCAGAACAAGGGACAGCCATTCACTTTACCCCCAGCCAGGCAGACATTAACAGCAGATGCATCAGATTATGCCTGGAGGGGCACATTGCAGGAAGATGTATTCAAGGCACATGGTCCGCAAACCAAATGCATCTACATATCAATCAAAAAGACATGCTAGCTGCTCAGAATGCCCTGACAGCCTTCAAAGGCCTACTTCATCCGGGACAACTACTGATAAAGATAGACAACACCACGGTCATGTGGTATATAAACAAACAGGGAGGCACTCATTCTTACCCCCTTTGCAGACTAGCCATGACTTTGTGGGACACAGCATTGACTTACCAAGTACGTCTGCAGGCACACTTCCTGCCGGGAAAGATAAATACTCTGGCAGACGAACTAAGCAGAAACCTCATGGATCCCCACGAGTGGAAATTGGATCCACAAGTCTTCAGCATGATAACAAGGAAATGGGGGTGCCTGGATATAGATCTGTTTGCCTCTCCTCACAACTACCAACTAAAAAGATTCTGTACAAGGACTTATCACAGACAAGCATGGAAATTGGACGCCCTATCTTTTAGCTGGAAAAGCATAGCAGTATATGCCTTTCCTCCACTGCCTCTCCTCCCCAGGGTACTCCTAAAGGTCAGACAAGAGAAACCACAGATGATACTGATTGCCCCAGACTGGCCCCGCCAGCACTGGTATCCAGTCCTAAGGAACTTGTCTCAGTGCCCAGCTTGGACTTTGCCTCAAATGCCTCATCTACTATCCCAACAAAACAATCAGATCCTGCACAGCGAACTAAAGACCTTAAATCTGGCAGCATGGCGGATAATGTAGTGATACAAAATGCGCCTCTTACTAAAGCTGTAATGTTGGAGGCCAGAAGTCCTAGTACCAGAAAATCTTATGCTGGAAAATAGAAGAGATTCTGTGCTTGGAACCAGGCACAAGGAATTCACACAGCTGTACCAAATATTCCTCAGATTTTGCAATACTAAACTGAGATGCTGGACAAAGGCCTATCCTTTTCATCAATTAAAATTCATGCCTCTGCCATTTTGGCTCATTACAATATAGAGCCACCAATCTTTTCTCATCTCTTGTTAAGGCAGTACCTCAGAGGAGCCAAAAACTTAAGGCCTCGAAGGAGATCACCAGTACCTGCATGGGACCTCAATTATGTTTTGGAAAAACTCACCCTGCCTCCTTTTGAGCCAGCCGCTACAGCTGATATAAATTTTTTATCTTGGAAAACAGCTCTGCTCCTAGCAATAACCTCTGCAAGACGAGTCTCCGAGCTACAGGCACTCATGGCTGTGGAACCTTTTTTCATTTTTTATCCAGATAGGGTTTCTCTGAGGACAAATCCGACATTTACGCCTAAGGTAGTGTCCAGTGTGGCCCTTAACAAAACTATTCATCTGCCTATTTTTATCCAAACCCACAGAATAAGGGGGAGAGAATTCTGCATTCTTTGGACATACACAGACAGCTACGCTTCTACTTGAACAGAACCAAAGCTTTCAGAAAGACAGAGCAACTACTAGTGGCATATGCTGCAGGATCACAAGGAAAGGCTATTTCAAAGCAGACTATTTCAAAGTGGATAGGCCACTGCATTCATTTCTGCTATTCACAAAATGGCAAACCAGTGCTTAAGGGCATTAGGCCACATTCAACCAGAGCAGCAGCCACTTCAGCAGCCTTCCTCAGGGGAGTACCAACCAAAGACATTTTAGAGGCTGCTACCTGGAGTTCAGTGCACACCTTTACAAATCACTATCATTTACCACTCTACTCTAAGTCCAGGGCAGGCTTTGCCACTGCAGTTCTGCAGGGCCTCATAGCCGCTCCTAATGCTATTTAGCTCCAGCCTCCCAACCATAGCTTTGGGATTCAACCCAAGTGTAATGACTGCAACAGTGAAACACGAAGTACCATAGTACAGTTGTGTTCACTTACCATAAATGTAGATGTTTGAGTGTATTCACTGTTGCAGTCCAGGCTACCCACCCACCATCCACCATCTCTTTGCTGCAACTTATCTGCACTTCTCTAATCTATACAACCTATGTGGTGTATTTGCTTGTAGATGAAGGTATTACATATTTTGGTGCATGCATGTTTTATTTGCATATTTTTAGCCTACCCTTTTGGGGGCACCTGACATCTGGGGCAAGAAAAACTGAAGAAAATGGTGTCGGCTGCATCTTTTATACCCCTGGCGCACTGACGTCAGGGAAGAGGTGACAGCAACCGACGCCGGACCTAGACTTTGGAATTCAGGCCGACTGAGGGTAGCCTGCCAGCAGGATAACTCAAGTGTAATGACTGCAACAGTGAATACACTCGAACATCTACATTTATGGTAAGTGTACACAACTGTACTTTCCTGCTCTGCATATATTGTTCCCACAATTCTCATTTTTCCTATGTAGTTTGCTCCTTCCATTTTCTAAAGATCCCAATTCCAGTTGTTTTACCTCTGTTACTATATTTACTACATCTATTAAAGTTGGTCTAGACTTTGATTTCCATTTTCTATAATTGCTTTTTTGACAGCCACCATAATTAGACTCAGAAAGGCTTTACTGTATTTAGGCGATTCTGATTCTGTAGCATAACTAAAAAAAAATAATTTCCCCAGCCAGTCTGACCCGCTCACCCTGCATCTCCGACAGAGCAGTCCATGGGGAATCCCAAAAGTCTGCCAGCTCATTACACTCCCAAAAAATATTTTCCCAGCTACCTGTTACTTGCCCGTCATACCTCCAACATTTGCTGTCCACCTGTGGAAACATTCATTGGAGTCTACTTGGGGTATAAAAATACTTATGCAAACATTTCCAGGCAAAGATCCTAAATCTTCTAGACTTTGTTGCATATTTGGGAGATATACGTATATTCCCCCATTGTCTCTTTGTGAATGGCTTATCCAGTCTCTCTTCCCAATCCTTTCTCAGCTCCTTTGATTGATTCTTATAATTATCATGCAATATTTTATATGCTTTACTAATTATTCCTTTTTAATGGCAGCTTCTGTTCTAGTTTCTATTAAAAACTCTACCAGTGATAATTGTTTTTTCATATCTTGTTTCAGTAAGTTTTTTGAGAGAACCTTTGTGTATGTCAATTTGATTTATGTGCTGTGTGTGTACTATGTGCATGAGTAGTGGTGGGTGAGCTGACAACCTCTTCAGTGTTATTGTGTCGAGTGCGAAAGAGAAGGGATTCAAGATTCTTGATGTAGATACATCTCTTGCACTCTGTACTAGAGTGAGTTGTTAATAAGGGGCTGTCAGTATACATGAGGAAATTGCTGCACTCTGGTCAAATCTTGCAAATGCCAGAAAAGTTATTACTTTGAACTGGAAAAGTAAACAAGATTTAATGTTTAAAGATTTTATTAATTTAGCAAAAGTTGTTTGTAAAAAAGAACTGCAAACCATTTGTGATAGAACTCATAACATTACTCATAAAAAGTAGCACGGCAAAATTGGAAAACCTTTTGAGCAAATACTTCTCATGGATAAAATGATTGTTTATCATGGATGAATGTAAATATTGTAAATAGTTTTGTTATTGTTTTATTGTATTTGTGATATGTACATTTGCATATGTTTAT